>NW_017196098.1:0-20299 GCF_001704415.2 Capra hircus
GTGGGAAAGCTAAGAATCCCACATGCTACATGGCATGACCAAAAAAATAAAAATATTAAAACAACAAAAAAAATGTAAAAATATGTTGACAAATCTTGATTAAATAGAATTAAATAGGTTACTGTTTAATTGTCAGTCTAATGTACTGGAAATTGTCAGTTTAATGTACTGCGTAGATTGCCATTCTCCATAGGAAGGCATAGAACACTGTTTCAAAACATCTTTAAACCTGAAATCCTGTCTTTTTTGCAGGCAGCTTGGTCTGTTGACTCATCTTCCTTCTAGATGGCCAGCTTCTCTGGCTTAAGGGTCTGTAATCATTTCTCACATAATTAAAATAATCGCAAGTTGAAAGGAGACAGAATTATTTTATGCCAACTCACGTGACGTACGAATTTGTATTCTCTGTGATAGTGGTTATAAAGTAGATGTACTTCACTGGTTGATGCAGGGGCTGGACTGGGTGGGGGATGGGACAGGGAATGGATGTCAGTGTTTAACTGGAACAGAGTTTTAGTTTAGGAAAGTGAAAATGCGGGAGGTGGATGATGGTGAGTTGTACAACAATGGGAATATATTTCATGTCATTGAAATGTATGGTTACATATAGTTAAAATGGTATGTTTTATGTGGCTTTTACTACCAAAGAAAAAAAAAGAAAAAATTAAATAAGTAGAAGTACTTCAGCATCACCAAAGGAACCAGTCACTAAAATAAGGTATTAGGGCCCTCGTTCAGAATCAGCATCTCCAGTGTGGAGACTTGGAGCCTGCTTGTTGAAGTTTCCAGGTGGCTTCTGTTCAGCCAGCCTATTACTGCCATTACATCCACAAGGTCCCAGACAGGTCCTTTGACCTATCCCTAAATAACATACAGTTAGCAACTGAGCCCATGTTAGGAGCTGGAGTTTCCAAAGATCGTAAGTCCCACAGTGCACGTGACATGTTTTGTGGCCTTGGATAACTTTTAACCTTCCTAAACTTTGATTTCTCCATATACTTCATTGGACTTTTCCTCATACTGCTTTTCTGTGGATAAACTGAGAAAAAAAAGCAAAGTGTCTAGCTTGTTTCATGGCATATGCTGAGTTCTGACACGATATCTGGTAGCTATTGTCATTATTATCTTCACAAGTATGTTAAAATTAATTAAATATAGCCAAAGAGGATACATAGTTTGACATAACTTCAAAGTGTTTTTAGTTAAAAGCAGGTGAACCTCCTGAAATCCAGGTATCTCCTCCCTTCTTTGACAAAGGACAACATTTGTTTCCAAAATAAGAAACAGTCAAATGTTCCAGACAGTTGACTCAAGGCTTTGTTTCCTTTCTTAGAAGTTAAGCTTTGACTCTGGCAATGGTATAGGTCCAATACAATTTGGAAAAGCTTCTGTATATTATGGGGTGTGTCACTTAACAAAAGCTAAAATTTGCATTTATTAGTGTGTTTCAAGGATCCCCACTTAAAGAGCCCCTTTGCCAGACGCTGACTTGAGCTTCAGGGCTCTGCCAAACTCAGCATTTGCTTGATTATTTCCATGGTACGAATGACTAGGAGCTCACCAGCCCCTGAGGCAGTAAATCAATTTCTGGAAAATGTCAGCCAGGAGAAAAGTCCCTCTTACAGTGGGAACTTGGGCAGCCTGGACTCTGAAAGAGTTTTGTTCCACCACAGTACAGCCAAACTTCTCTCTGATTTGGTAGGCAAGAGTTTTCTCCAACCATCTTTTATTTAGAGTATCCCTTTCAGGTTTCTGCTTTTTTGCAGGGATTTCTTTTCTAACTGCCTGCCTCTCTGTACCCAAGATCTTAAATTCCTTCATTGCCTAAGTGTTAGAGACACTGTACATTAGGGTAAATTTCTGGATCCAGTAACAGTCTTGTTTCTCATCCCACCTTAATCCTTTCCTCTCTTTTTCTGTCCTATGAAGATGTTCCTTTCTTGTACGATTTCTCACTGCAGTTTCCACCTGTCTGCTGATGCAACCCAAAAGATCTCATTTGTTTTTTCACATAATTATTGTTGTTCAGTCACTAAGTCCTGTCTGACAGTTTGTGACTGTGAGCTGCAGGCAGGCCAGGCTTCCCTGTCCTTCACCATCTCCCAGAATTTGCTCAAACTCATGTCCATTGAGTCAGTGATGCCATCCTACTATGTCATCCTCTGTCATCCCTTCTCCTCCCTCCTTCAATCTTTCCCAGCATCAGGGTCTTCTCCAATGAGTTGACTCTTTGCATAAGGTGGCTAAAGTATTGTAGCTTCAGCATCAGCATCAGTCCTCCCTATGAATATTCAGGACTGATTTCCTTTAGGATTGACTGGTTTTATTTCAAAAGTCTTCTCCAGCACCACAGTTTGAAAGCATTAATTCTTCAGTGCTCTCCCTTCTTTATAGTCCAGCTCTCACATCTCTAACATGACTACTAGAAAAACCATAGCTTTGACTATATGGATCTTAATCAGCAAAGTGATGTCTCTGCTTTTTAATACACTGTCTAGGTTTGTTGTAGCTTTTCTTCCAAGGAGCAAGCTCCTTCTATTTTCATGGTTGTCGTCAACGTCTGTAGTGATTTTTGGAGCACAAGAAAATGAAGTCTGTTACTGTTTCCATTTTTTCCCCATCTATTTGCCTTGAGTGATGGCACCGGGATGCCATGATATGAGTTTTAAGCCAGCTTTTTCACACTCTTCTTTCACGAACCTCATCAAAAGACTCTAGTTCCTTTTCACTTTCTGCAGTTAGAATGGTATATCTGCATAGCAGCCCTTTATATATTTGCAGATAGTTATGGCATTCTATTTCCTTTCTATAGATTTAATATTCATCATTACTCAGTTTACTCAGATTTTGGTAGAAATCAAAGCTCTTTAGAAGCTCTTTTTCGCTTTACTTTAAAGACAAAGCTTCAAAGCCTAAGGACTCAGACTAACCAATGTAAATAGACTAGACTATTTCTTCCTTTGTTCTGAATGCTGTTAATGCAGTTCTGTTAATGCAATCTATGATTGAATATACTGATCCATTTTGACAATCCTGCAATCTGTTGACCTAGATTAAGTTTGGTCAAAGAAAGCTCTGCTGTAATACTTGGTAGAATTAAAAGTTCACTTCTCTTGACTGGTTTCAGTAAATTTAAAGAGATTGAAGATACATATTAACTATCTTTTTGCAGTACTTTGGTCCAATTATGGAGAAACAAGCATATTTACAAGTGAAAAATCTGAAATTATTTCAAAGACACCATAATTTACCAGTATTAAAAAAAAAACCTAAAACTTACTAAATGTATTTAAAATGTGGCCAATTTGGCCTTTTCACTTTTATTGGCTCAATTCATAATTTTTGTACAAAGGTCAGAGTTTTGTATTTTCCATTTGGTTTTCAAAAAAGGTTTTTTCATTGTCATGGGCCTTCTTACAAAATCTCTAATTTAACATACAAAACAGTCAACCTACTTTTTTTCTGCACAACTTTTCCTCCTGCCAATGAAAATTTAACTCTGTCAAATACTTTGAGATAAACTCAGTTTGATTCAGCAGGTTGTTTCCATTTTTAAAAGTATTAGGTGGTGCAGTTGCTGCCATCTGGTGGAGCAATTTAGAGACAAGAAAAATAGAAACGATTAGTCAAAACATAAAAAATATTGAGAAAGGTAAAATTTCTTCATTGAATCAGTATTCTCATTTAACTGAAGCCATGAAAAATTAATCCAAGACCACATGAAACTTTAATCTGAAAGAAAAAATGGTATTCAGTTATATATCTTCTTCTAGTTATTAATTTACCATCCCAACTGTGTGGTACTTCTTACAATTATAATTCAGATTTGGCTACTTAGATGTGAGGTAAAAGTCAAGATAATCTTAATTCAAACGTTTCTATCTTAGGATACTTTTTGACACTGTGTGTTATTGTTTGTATTCCTTTGTGAATTAGCCTCATTTGGGGTTTTGTTTTTTCTGGATTTTTTTATTTTTAATGCTTATCTGAGTTTTACAGGTTGCTCTATTTAACATTCCAGCAGGTCAAAATCACATAAATTTTATATTAGTGTTTCCTCACCTTCTAGTTCTTTTCTGCCCAAGTATTCATTATTCCTTTCCTTTATTCATAAATTGTGAAGGATCTAGTCCCAATTTTATCATCTTCCTGCTAAACATCTCAGACAAGCGTCTGTGCTTTTCTTTCTCAAATTGCACATCTATGTAATAATAGGAATTTGCTTATTTATATTATATGATCTCTTACAATTCTGAAACCCCACTAAGTGATAAACAAATTAAACTGGTTTGACTAGTATAGTTTAACAGATAAGTTCGCATTTACTTGAGTCACTAGAAGCTGGTAGAATTTCCTAGACTTCAATACTAGACTGAACAGGTAGCCTTTCCTTAAATTATACCACATGGACAACTGCTTGGCTTATTATTTAAAATTTATAACACATTCATTGTTTCTTTTATTTGTCAACGTAGTAATCCTATATTAGGTTTTGGGGCCTCCAGTAATTGGAGGAAGGCAAGATAGGTAATTTTGGAATATAGAACACTTGATTCTTGGTGGATGTAAGTTCCATCATACTATGATCTCAGCTGTATCTAAAAGTAACCTTACATTGTACTAAAGACATAAGGGGCGGGTTCTGGAACTCTTTTGGCCCAGAAGCTTGAAAAAGGAGACTAGAAATTTAAGAGAGACAAAAAAAAAAAAAAAGAATCAGGGAAGTAGCAAGGGTAAATTTAACCTATTTTTTAAAATGTGCTGAGAATCCAGTAGTCTTACTATAGGAAGGAAAGAATCTAGAATTTGAAAATTCTAAGAAGCCATGCAGAGGACCAGAGACAGAGAATATATCTGTATATATTCATTCATGATATATATAAAATATTTACATTTCCAGGTGTCTGAAAAGGAGATTTCTCAAATCTTTTCAGAATGCTGACCTAAGTTTGCATGTTAGGAAACTGCCTGAATCAGGGGAAAGAATCATGGAAAGAGCAGGCAAAACAATCCCCAGGGTGCACATATGGTCATGAACAATTGTTGTTGTTGTGTTGTTATTGTTTAGACACTCAGTTGCTCTTTGCAACCCCACGGACAGTAGCCCACCAGGCTCCTCTGTCCATGGGATTCTCCAGGCAGGAATGGTGGGTTGCCATTTCCTTCTCTAGGGGATCTTCCCAACCCAGGGATCAAACCCATGTCTACCGCATTGTCGAGTGGATTCTTTACCACTAAGCCGCCAGAGAAGCCTCATGAACAATTAATTTTCCTCAAAACCAAAGTGAGAAATACCTTCACACACAGAGCACTGGATACAGTTTTCAGGAAGTTACTATCTCAGTAGTTGACAAATTAGCCCCAAATTACCCCAAGGAGAATAAACATGAAGAAACCATCACAAAGTGTACATCCTAATAATACTGCTGAAATCAGTGCTAAAGAGAATATGTTAAAATCATCCAGGAAAAACAAAGACATGTTAAGTATAAAGGAGTGATGGCCAACTTGTCATCAGAAACCACTTAAGCCAGAAGCAAATGGCTGAATATCTTTAAAGAACTTAGAGCAAAAGAAAAATCAACATAGGAAGCCATATCCAAGAAACATCATGTCTTAAAAATAAAATTAAAAAGAAGAATTTTCCCAGACATAAAAAAGCTAAGATAATTTATTAAGATCAGATATTTTCTACAAAAAAAAAAGGTTAAAATAAATCTTTCAGGAGGAAAGAAGATGTTACCAGAAGTTTGGATCTACACAAAGGAATGAAGAACATTGGAAACAGTAATTATATGGGAATATTTAAAAGCTTTTGAAAGTATTTTAAAGACTTTAGAAGATAATAGCCTTTTAAAAGCAAAATAGCAGTATATTTTCAAATCTATAACATGTAAAATAAAATATGACAAAATAACACAAAGGCCAGTAAAAGCAGAGAAATGGAAATACACCGTTGTAAGTTCTTATGCTGTACATGATGTTGTATAATATTACCAGAAAGTAGAAGTTTAAGATATACATTGAAAACTTCAGAAATGCAATTAAAACTCCCAAAAGAGTTTAACTAATGAGTTGACAATGTAGATAAAGGGGAATAATCAAAACCAAAATAGCAAGAAAGAGGGAAAAAATCCCAACTACACACATTAGGTAGGACAAATAGAAAGCAAATAGCTAGACAGTAAGTTTAAGCATTACTTTAAAAATAATTTCATTAAAATTAATAGTATAATTAAAAGGCAGAGATTGTAAGACTGATATAAAAGCAAGACCCAATCCTAAGCTATCTAAAAAAATGTGGTTTAATTATAAAAGGCCAGGTTGTTCATTGTAAAAGGATCAAAAATGAGAGATCATAAAACACTAATCAAAACAAAGCTGTAGTACTTTAATACTAACGTCAAACAAAGTAAACCTTTGAAACAAAGAACATTACCACGGATAAAGAAGATCCATGGTATTGAAACTATCAAAGGAACGTTTCATGCAAGGATGGGCACATAAAGGACAGAAATTGTAAGGACCTAACCGAGGCGGAAAAGATTAAGAAGAGGTGGCAAGAATACACAGAAGAATTATACAAGAAAGATGTTAATGACCTGGATAGCCACAATGGTGTGGTCACTCACCTAGTGTCAGACATCCTGGAGTCTGAAGTCAAGTGGGCCTTAGGAAGCATCACTACAAACAAAGCTAATGGAGGTGATGGAATTCCAGCTGAGCTATTTCAAATCCTAAAAGCTGATGCTGTGAAAGTGCTGCACACAATATGTCAGCAAATTTGGAAAACTCAGCAGAGACTACAGGACTGGAAAAGGTCAGTTTTCATTCCAATCCCAAAGAAGGACAGTGGTAAGAATGATCAAACTATTGTACAGTTCAGTTCAGTTGCCAAGTTGTGTCTGACTCTTTGTGACCCCATGGACTGCAGCACACCAGGTTTCCCTGTCCATCACCAACTCCTGGAGTTTACTCAGACTCATGTCCATCAAGTCGGTGATGCCATCCAACCATCTCATCCTCTGTCATCTCCTTCTCCTCCTGCCTTCAATCTTTCCCAGTATCAGGTCTTTTCCAATGAGTCAGTTCTTCATATCAGGTGGCCAAAGTATTGGAGCTTCAGCATCAGCATCAGTTCTTCCAAAGAATATCCAGGAGTGATTTCCTTTAGGATTGACTGGTTGGGTCTCCTTGCAGTCCAAGGGACTCTCAAGAGTCTTCTCCAACACCACAGTTCAGAAGCATCAATTCTTCAGCTCTCAGCTTTCTTTATGGTCCAACTCTCACAGTTGCGCTCTTTTCACATGCCAGTAAGGTTATGCTCAAAATCCAGCAAGCTAGGCTTCAGTAGTATATAAAATGAAACTTCCAGATGTATAAGCTAGGTTTAGAAAAAGCATAGAAACCAGAGATAAAATTGCCAACATTTGTTGGATAACAGAGAAAGCAAGGGAATTCCAGAAAGACATCTGATTTATTGACTATGCTAGTGTCTTTGACTGTGTGGATCAAACAAACTGTGGAAAATTATTAAAGAGATGGGAATACCAGACCACTTTACCTGTCTCCTGAGAAAACTATGTACAGGTCAAGAAGCAACAGTCAGAACCTGATATGGAACAACTGACTGGTTCAAGACTGGGAAAGGAGTATGACAAGGCTGTATATTGTCATCCCATTTACTTAACTTATATACAGAGTACATCATGTGAAATGCCAGGCTGGATGAAGCACAAGCTGGAATCAAGACTGCTGGGAGACATATCAGCAACCTCAGATATGCAGATGATACCACTGTAATAGAAAATAAAGAGGAAATAAAGAGTCTTTTAATGAGGATGAAAGAGGAAAGTGAGAAAGCTGGCTTAAAATTCAATATTTAAAAAGCAAAGATCTTGGCATCCAGCCCCATTGCTTCATGGCAAATAGATGTGGAAACAATGCAAATAGTGCCAGACTTTATTTTCTTGAGCTCCAAAATCACTGTGGATGGCAACTGCAGCCATGAAACTGAAAGATGTCTGGTTCTTGGAAGGAAAGCTATGACAAACCTAAACAGCATAATCAAAAAGCAAAGACATCACTTGCCAACAAATGTCTGTATAGTCAACACTATGGTTTTTCCAGTAGTCATTACAGATGTGAGTGTTGGAGCATAAAGAAGACTGAGCACCGAATAATTAAGACTTTTAAATTGTGGTGCTGGAGAAGACTCTTGAGAGTCATTTGGACTGCAAAGAGATCAAACCAGTAGTCAATTCTATAGGAAATCAACCCTGAATATTTATTGGAAGTACTGATCACGAAGCTCAAGCTCTAATACTTTGGCCTTCTGATGCGAAGAACTGACTCATTGAAAAGGGCTGTCATGCTGGGAAAGACTGAAGGCAAAAGGAGAAGAGGGCTGCAGGGGATGAGATGATTAGATAGCAACACTGATTCAATGGACATGAATTTAAGCAAACTCTGGGTGATGATGGACAGGGAAGCCTGGAGCACTGCCATCCAGGGGGTTGCATAGAGTCAGACACTATTGAGCGACTGAACAACAGCATCAAAAGAAGGTCATTTCCTAGTGATAAAGCTATCAGATTATTGAAATACAGCAGTCTTCATTATGTCTACCCTAATGTGCTAAGTTGCTTCAGTCATGTCTGACTCTTTGTGACTCTCAGGACTGTAACTTGCCAGGCTTCTCCGTTCATGGGGTTCTTCAGGCAAGAATACTGGAGTGGGTTGCCATGCCCTCCTTCAGGGGATCTTCCCAACACAGGGATGGAACCAGCACCTCTTATGCCTAACTGCATTGGCAGATGGGTTCTTTACCACTAGCACCATCTGGAAAGCCCTGTGTGCTCTAATAAATAGCTTTAAAGTACATAAATTAAAAAAAGAAAAAACCCAGTAGAACAAAAAATAGAACTATCCACAATTATATTTGGATATAATTACATTCTATTCTCAATAATTAATAAGAAACAGAAAGAAAATCATTGTAATGCACCACGTTAACAGACTAAAAATTAGAAATCATATGATTATCTCAATAGGTGCAGAAAATCATTTGACAAAGGATTCTTACCAAATCTAGGACAAGAATGAAAATTTTTCAACCTGATAAAGGGCATCTACAAAAACCCTAAAGCTAACATCAAACTTAATGGAAACTTTATATGGAAATGCAAACAATTGCAAATAGTAAAATAATTAAAAATGCATACACACAAAGTTAAAGAACTCACACTACCTGGTTTTAGGACTTAACCCTAAAGCTCTAGTAATCAAGGCAGTATGTTTTTGGATAAATAAAGACACGAATGGATGTGACAGTGTGAGGTACATGTTTAGATCAAATTGATATCCAACAAAAGCACCAACTGATTTTCAACAGAGGTAGCAAGGTAATTCAGAGAAGGAAAAGATCTTTTCAACAAATGATGTGGAAAAAAAAGATAGCTATATATAAAAAGTAGTAGAGAGATAGAGACAGAAATTAAACCTCAGTTCTCAGCTCTTACCACACATCTACAAAATTCAACACAAAATTGATTTCAGACTGATTTTTGAAGTTTGACCCTTCAAAAGACACTGTTACTTCTTCTTTTCCAATTTGGATTCCTTTTATTTCTTTTTCTGCTCTGATTGCTGTGGCCAAAACTTCCAGAACTATGTTGAATAGTAGCGGTGAAAGTGGACACCCTTGTCTTGTTCCTGACTTTAAGGGAAATGCTTTCAATTTTTCACCATTGAGGATAATGTTTGCTGTGGGTTTGTCATATATAGCTTTTATTATGTTGAGGTATGTTCCTTCTATTCCTGCTTTCTGGAGAGTTTTTATCATAAATGGATGTTGAATTTTGTCAAAGGCCTTCTCTGCATCTATTGAGATAATCATATGGTTTTTATTTTTCAATTTGTTAATGTGGTGAATTACATTGATTGATTTGCGGATATTGAAGAATCCTTGCATCCCTGGGATAAAGCCCACTTGGTCATGGTGTATGATCTTTTTAATGTGTTGTTGGATTCTGATTGCTAGAATTTTGTTGAGGATTTTTGCATCTATGTTCATCAGTGATATTGGCCTGTAGTTTTCTTTTTTTGTGACATCTTTGTCAGGTTTTGGTATTAGGGTGATGGTGGCCTCATAGAATGAGTTTGGAAGTTTACCTTCCTCTGCAATTTTCTGGAAGAGTTTGAGGAGGATAGGTGTTAGCTCTTCTCGAAATTTTTGGTAGAATTCAGCTGTGAAGCCGTCTGGACCTGGGCTTTTGTTTGTTGGAAGATTTCTGATTACCGTTTCAATTTCCGTGCTTGTGATGGGTCTGTTAAGATTTTCTATTTCTCTCACTGTTTGCAGATGACATGATCCTCTACATGGAAAACCCTAAAGACTCCACCAGAAAATTACTAGAGCTCATCAATGAATATAGTAAAGTTGCAGGATATAAAATCAACACACAGAAATCCCTTGCATTCCTATACACAAATAATGAGAAAGTAGAAAAAGAAATTACGGAAACAATTCCATTCACCATTGCAACGAAAAGAATAAAATACTTAGGAATATATCTACCTAAAGAAACTAAAGACCTATACATAGAAAACTATAAAACACTGATGAAAGAAATCAAAGAGGACACTAATAGATGGAGAAATATACCATGTTCATGGATCGGAAGAATCAATATAGTGAAAATGAGTATACTACCCAAAGCAATTTACAAATTCAATGCAATCCCTGTCAAGCTACCAGCCACATTTTTCACAGAACTAGAACAAATAATTTCAAGATTTGTATGGAAATACAAAAAACCTCGAATAGCCAAAGCAATCTTGAGAAAGAAGAATGGAACTGGAGGAATCAACTTGCCTGACTTCAGGCTCTACTACAAAGCCACAGGCATCAAGACAGTATGGTACTGGCACAAAGACAGACATATAGATCAATGGAACAAAATAGAAAGCCCAGAGATAAATCCACACACATATGGACACCTTATCTTTGACAAAGGAGGCAAGAATATACAATGGAGTAAAGACAATCTCTTTAACAAGTGGTGCTGGGAAAACCGGTCAACCACTTGTAAAAGAATGAAACTAGATCACTTTCTAACACCGTACACAAAAATAAACTCAAAATGGATTAAAGATCTAAATGTAAGATCAGAAACTATAAAACTCCTAGAGGAGAACATAGGCAAAACACTCTCAGACATAAATCACAGCAGGATCCTCTATGATCCACCTCCCAGAATTCTGGAAATAAAAGCAAAAATAAACAAATGGGATCTAATTAAAATTAAAAGCTTCTGTACAACAAAGGAAAATATAAGCAAGGTGAAAAGACAGCCTTCTGAATGGGAGAAAATAATAGCAAATGAAACAACTGACAAACAACTAATCTCAAAAATATACAAGCAACTTCTGCAGCTCAATTCCAGAAAAATAAACGACCCAATCAAAAAATGGGCCAAAGAACTAAATAGACATTTCTCCAAAGAAGACATACGGATGGCTAACAAACACATGAAAAGATGCTCAACATCACTCAGTATTAGAGAAATGCAAATCAAAACCACAATGAGGTACCACTTCACACCAGTCAGAATGGCTGCGATCCAAAAATCTGCAAGCAATAAATGCTGGAGAGGGTGTGGAGAAAAGGGAACCCTCCTACACTGTTGGTGGGAATGCAAACTAGTACAGCCACTATGGAGAACAGTGTGGAGATTCCTTAAAAAATTGCAAATAGAACTACCTTATGACCCAGCAATCCCACTTCTGGGCATACACACCGAGGAAACCAGAATTGAAAGAGACACATGTACCCCAATGTTCATCGCAGCACTGTTTATAATAGCCAGGACATGGAAACAACCTAGATGTCCATCAGCAGATGAATGGATAAGAAAGCTGTGGTACATATACACAATGGAGTATTACTCAGCCGTTAGAAAGAATTCATTTGAATCAGTTCTGATGAGATGGATGAAACTGGAGCCAATTATACAGAGTGAAGTAAGCCAGAAAGAAAAACACCAATACAGTATACTAACACATATATATGGAATTTAGGAAGATGGCAATGACGACCCTGTATGCAAGACAGGAAAAAAGACACAGATGTGTATACCGGACTTTTGGACTCAGAGGGAGAGTGAGAGGGTGGGATGATTTGGGAGAATGGGAATTCTAACATGTATACTGTCATGTAAGAATTGAATCGCCAGTCCATGTCTGACGTAGGGTGCAGCTTGCTTGGGGCTGGTGCATGGGGATGACCCAGAGAGATGTTGTGGGGAGGGAGGTGGGAGGGGGGTTCATGTTTGGGAACGCATGTAAGAATTAAAGATTTTAAAATTAAAAAAAAATAAAAAATTTAAAAAAAAAAACAACAAAAGACACTGTTAGAGCAATGAAAAGAAAAACTAGAGTTTAGGACAAATATTTATAAAGCACATATTCCATGAAAACATTATATACAGAATATGTAAAGCATTCATACTACTCAATAACAAAGCAAATAACCAAGTAAAAAATGAAGGTTGAAGCAAACACTTCACCAAAGACACAAAAGTGAAAAGATTTTCAACACCACTAGCTATTAAGCAAGTTTAAACCATATTTAACTTCATGGCTGCAATCACCATCTGCAGTGATTTTGGAGCCCCCAAAAATAAAGTCTGACACTCGTTCCACTGTTTCCCCATCTATTTGCCATGAAGTGATGGAATCAGATGCCATGATCTTAGTTTTCTGAATGTTGAGCTTTAAGCCAACTTTTTCACTCTCCTCTTGCACTTTCATCAAGAGGCTTTTTAGTTCTTCTTCACTTTCTGCCATAAGGGTGGTGTCATCTGCATATCTGAAGTTGTTGATATTTCTCCCAGAAATCTTGATTCTAGCTTGTGCTTCCAGCCCAGCGTTTCTCATGATGTACTCTGCATAGAAGTTAAATAAGCAGGATGACAATATACAGCCTTGATGTACTCCTTTTCCTATTTGGAACCAGTGTGTTGTTTCATGTCCAGTTCTAACTGTTATGACCAACCTAGATAGTACATTAAACAGCAGAGATATTACTTTGCCAACAATGGTCCATCTAGTCAAAGCTATGGTTTTTCCAGTGGTCATGTATGGATGTGAGAGTTGGACTGTGAAGAAAGCTGAGTGCCAAAGAATTGATGCTTTTGAACTGTGGTGTTGGAGAAGACTCTTGAGAGTCCCTTGGACTGCAAGGAGATCCAACCAGTCCATCCTAAAGGAGATCAGTCCTGGGTGTTCATTTGAAGGACTGATGCTGAAGCTGAAAGTCCAATACTTTGGCCACCTCGTGCGAAGAGCTGACTAATTGGAAAAGTGACCCTGATGCTGGGATGGATTGGGGGCAGGAGGATAAGGGGACGACAGAGGATGAGATGGCTGGATGGCATCACCGACTCGATGAACATGAGTTTGAGTGAACTCCAAGACTTGATGATGGACAGGGAGGCCTGGTGTGCTGCGATTCACGAGGTCACAAAAAGTTGGACATGACTGAACGCCTGAACTGAACTGAGCTGAACTGAAGATAGCACTAGATTAGAAAGTGCTAAAACTAAAAAGACTGACAATAAATAGGTGATAAAAATGGACAAAAGCCACTGAATTGAAAATCTGAGATTTGTACATTTTATTGAAAATCATATTCTTAATATAAAAGTGGCTTTTTAAGGAACTTTCATAATTACCAAGATATTGAGTTGGAAAACAATAGAATGGGAAAGGCTAGAGATTTCTTCAAGAAATTAGAGATACCAAGGGAACATTTCATGCAAAGATGGGCTCAATAAAGGACAGAAATGGTATGGACCTAAAAGAAGCAGAAGATATTATTAACAAGAGGTGGCGAGAATACATGGAAGAACTATATGAAAAAGATCTTCATGACCCAGATAATCATGATGGTGTGATTACTCACCTAGAGCCAGACATCCTGGAATGTGAAGTCAAGCGGGCCTTAGAAAGCATCACTATGAATAAAGCTAGTAGAGGTGATGGAATTCCAGTTGAGCTATTTCAAATCCTAAAAGATGATGCTGTAAAAGTGCTGAACTCAATATGTCAGCAAATTTGGAAAACTCAGAAGTGGCCACAGGACTGGAAAATGTCAGTTTTCATTCCAATCCCAAAGAAGGCAATGCCAAGGAATGCTCAAACTACCACACAATTGCACTCATCTCACACGCTGGTAAAGTAATGCTCAAAATTCTCCAAGCCAGGCTTCAGCAGTATGTGAACTATGAACTTCCAGATGTTCAAGCTGGTTTTAGAAAAGGCAGAGGAACCAGAGATCAAATTGCCAACATCCACTGGATCATGGAAAAAGCAAGAGAGTTCCAGAAAAACATCTCTTTCTGCTTTATTGACTATGCCAAAGCCTTTGACTGTGTGGATCACAATAAACTGGAAAATTCTGAAAGAGATGAGAATACCAGACCACCTGACCTGCCTCTTGAGAAACTTGTATGCAGGTCAGGAGGCAACAGTTAGAACTGGATATGGAAAAACAGACTGGTTCCAAATAGGAAAAGGCTGTATATTGTCACTCTGCTTTAACTTCTATGCAGAGTACATCATGAGAAACGCTGGGCTGGAGGAAGCACAAGCTGGAATCAAGATTGCAGGGAGAAATATCAATAACCTCAGATATGTAGATGACACCACCCTTATTGCAGAAAGTGAAGAAGAACTGAAGAGCCTCTTGATGAAAGTGCAAGAGGAGAGTGAAAAAGCTGGCTTAAAGCTCCACATTCAGAACACAAAGATCATGGCATCTGGTCCCATCACTTCATGGCAAATAGATGGGCAAACAGTGGAAGCAGTGTCTGACTTTATTTTTTTTGGGGGGGGGGGCTCCAAAATCACTGCAGATGGTGATTGCAGCCATGAAATTAAAAGACACTTACTCCTTGGAAGGAAAGTTATGACCAAACTAGACAGCATATTAAAAAGCAGAGACATTACTTTGTCAACAAGATCCATCTAGTCAAGGCAATGTGTTTCCAGTAGTCATGTATGGATGTGAGTGTTGGACTATAAAGAAAGCTGAGTGCTGAAGAACTGATGCTTTTGAACTGTGGTGTTGGAGAAGACTCTTGAGAGTTCCTTGGACTCCAACCAGTGCATCCTATGGGAGATCAGTCCTGGGTGTTCATTGGAAGGACTGATGTTGAAGCTGAAACTCCAGTACTTTGGCCACCTGATGCGAAGAGGTGACTCATTTGAAAAGACCCTGATGCTGGGAAAGATTGAGGTGAGGAGGAGAAGGGGACGACAGAGGATGAAATGGTTGGATGGCATCACCAACTCAATGGACAGATTTGTGTAAACTCCGGGAGTTGGTGATGAATAGGGAGGCCTGGCGTGGTGCGGATCATAGGGTCGCAAAGAGTTGGACATGACTGAGCGACTGAACTGAACTGAGTTGAAAAAAGCTGCTTTAGCCATTTATGTCTAAAAAGAGAACTCCTCCCATTTCAATGTATTTCAGTGTTTCTCTGCATTATTAATATTAGTGGTAGTAGAGTAGAGCAGTATCATATCAGCACACATAGTAAAGAGAGAGTGCTTTGTTGTTCAGTCACTGAGTCATGGTATCTGACTCTTTGCTGCCCCATGGACTGCAGCATGTCAGGCAGAGACAGACTTCTCTGTCTTTCACCAACTCCCAGAGTTTGCTCAAACTCATGTCCATTGAGTCAATGATGCCATCCAGTCATCTCAATTCTGTCACCCACTTCTCCTGCCCTCAGTCTTTCCGCAGCATCAGGGTCTTTTCCAATGAGTTGGCACTTCGCATCAGGTGGCCAAAGTTTTGGAGCTTCAGCTTCAGCATCAGTCTTTCCAGTGAATATTCAGGGTCAATTTCCTTTAGGATTGACTGTCCAAGGAACTCTCAAGAGTCTTCTCCAGCACCACAATTCAAAAACATAAATTATTTGGTGCTCAGCTTTCTTTATGATCCAACACTTACCTCTATACATCAGTTCAGTTCAGTCACTCAGTCGTGTCTGACTCTTTGCGACCCCATGAATCGCAGCACGCCAGGCCTCCCTGTCCATCACCAACCTCTGTACATGACTACTGGCAAAACCTTAGTTTTGACTGTATGGACATTTGTCAGCAAAGTGATGTCTCTGCCTTTTGGTACTCTATCTATGAGTACTTTGAGTCCATATAAAATAAGTCCTCCTATCTTCCTTGATGATTTAATCAGTTCTGTTACTGGTTCTGACTTATGTGAAATATTCTTATTATAACTGGGGTTGTGGACATTTCCAAGGTGAGCATGATAAATACAGAAATCCTTATGCTGCTGATAAAATGTCCATTCTATCACAAAATAATGCCACAAGGAAGCAATGTTAATTTTAACTTTTCCTTTTCAAAGGATAAATAAGCCTGTTATTTAAGAGAAAAAGAAATAGTTGATGCAAGTAACAGAAAACTCACTATATTACATATTATTCAGTTCGCCAATTAGTGTCCCACTCTTGCGACCACATGGATGATAGTCCACCAGGCTCCTCTGCCTATGGGATTTTCCAGGCAAGAATATTGGAGTGGGTTGCCATTTCCTTTTCCAATTATTCAGTTGTAGCTCTTTAAATTGTTTTTTATTTTTATTTGTTCCCTAGAATAAGGAATGCATGAAGTTAGAATTCCAAGACTGGTAAAGAGTTTCCATGATGCCACTTGAGGCCCTGTAATCAGATTCTTCATGTTTGTATCCTCAGGGTTAATCCAAGGCTGTCTATCTATACCATCATATCAGTGTTCCGTGCAGGAGGAATTGAAAGTGCAAAGAGTCAAAGGTCTTTGTCAGCCTGCTTTTAAAGAGTTTTCTGAGAAGCACACATGACTTCTGCTTATATCTCATTAGCCAAGAAAATGTCACTGGCTACACATACTTGCAAAGGAGGCTGGGAATTTATTTTTAATGAAGAAAAATTGATATCATGGAAACAATTGGGATTGTGATGATGTAGAATAAAAGGCAATGGATAGTTAATAGGCAACAGGAGTGTCTGTTATGGGATCTCCTTACTGCAATCAGTGGACAGCTTTTATTGAATGGCTGTCTCATACTAAAGATATTCTATCTGTATACACAATTTTAACCCAATTAGGTTTTGGATCTTTACAGATCTGGTGAATAATCTGACTATTTTTTTACAATGATTTCTGCTTTCCTTTGGTGTAAATTTTGAAGAAAAATTGAGAGAATGGTTTCCTTAGTTGTGGAATGGCTGAAGCCTCTTTCCATCTAGTATAAAGATTGTATTCCTTCAGATACTCCTTATCTTGACCTATAAAACATTAAAAAAGAAGGTTTTCTTTTCTTGGATGGATCAGGTTACCCCTCCTGAAGTATTTTTAACATATGTCTGAATTGTGCCTACTCAAAATGCTGATTCACCAAAAAAAACTGCACAAACACCAATTTATCTAACATTACTTTTAAAAAAACAAACATAAGAGTACTTGGTAAACAGCATCCTGGAATGCTCATCAATGAGAATTTTAATCTAACATAATTGCTTACTTTGTCTCCAAAAAGAATTAATTTGTCAGTCAATGGGTTGTGAAGTAATTCCTTTAAGGATGATAAACATTTTCAAAAACAACTTTAATTTTGAGAAAAAATATAGATACATTTAGAAACAATGAGGAGTACAGAAGCATTGCTGCCAACTGTATAAAGTGATGATAAAAGAGAAGCCTAGAAAACCTCGATTTTATTCTTTATTCCTCTACTCTGATTTTATAAGACTTTGCTTTGACTCTACATAATGTCAAAAACATCCAGATGCAGAATGAAAAAGGGTTTTGATATATTTTAGACATAGCTTTCATCTATCTGCACTTCAATTTTCTCCATACTGAGAAAAGAAGTGCTTGTTTCTTACCCTCTGTGAAGAGATGAGGAGATTTTCCTTTAAAGTTTGAATTATTTAGCCAAATTGATACCATTGCATGAACAATATACAACTTCACCATGGGAAAAGGGATTAGATTGCCATCAGTTTAAGACCACTTCTCTTCCTGTTCAAAAACAAAAGCAACTTCCCAACTGAAACAAGCTTGGAGCAGTTTGTAATTAATAGAGATTCAACCTGGAGTCAATGAAAAAGAAAAACAAAGCGAGATAAAAATGAATACTTATTGAGTATGCTAGTGATATGCTAGACTCTTTCAGGTACCTCATATATGGAAGGCTGATTCAGGAGTCAGAAAATCTAGTGTTAAGAGCTAGTTCTAACGTTCGATAAGTATGAAATGCTGGACAAACACACATCTATGCCTGGGACTCATATTTATTAGTTACACATGAAGATGTAAGCCTCATACCTACATTAAAAGATAAAGGATCAGTGCATTTTCCAGTGAATCTGCTTTCTCAAAGGGAAACATGGATATAATGCTGAGTCAAAATAACTTCTTTTGTGATCTAATGTATTCATGAAAATGATTCATATTCTTCAGGAAGAATCTGACTGGGCCCTCTCAAAATAAGATATCACTTGGGTTTCATAGCCTGAGCTGAACTTTTTGACTGACACCTTCACCTAAACCCTAACCCATAGAAAAACTCCATAAACTCCTATGAGGCTAAAGTGCAGGCTTAAGGATTGACTAGTTGACCCAGTAGACCAATAGTTTTGCCAGTTGATTAAATAATAATTATATTTGCTGTTTACTCAGCAGATACTCTTTGGCTGGGCTCTAAGATTTTCATGTATTACTGCAAATCTGCAGGACAAATCCTCAAAAATGGGTATTAGTTGGGTTAGCTCAGATGGTAAAAAGTCTTCCAGCAATGCGGGAGACCTGGGTCTGATCCCCAGGTTGGGAAGATCCCATGGAGGAGGAAATGGCAACCCACTCCAGTATTCTTCCCAGAAGAATCCCATGGACAGGGGAACCTGGCAGGCTAGAGTCTGTGGGTCTCAAAGAGTTAGACACGACTGAGTGACTAACACTTTCATTAGAGGAAACCAATTCTCATGGAGGTAAAAGGAACGGCCTGTGGCCAGGTAATTGTTAGATCCCAGAGATGATACTGAAACCCAGATCACCAGACTTCAAAACCTTTTTCATATGCCTCAGGCCTCAGTCATCTCCTAAATTTGGAGGGGTGCTGGGTTCCTAAGAAGCCATTTTTCATATAGCACTACTTTTGGCTAAAATGGAATTCCTTAGCATTTCCGATGAAGTATAAAACTTTTGGAGAATTCTAGAAGTAGGTAATAAACTATACAAGAGTAGAGTGTTTAGAGAAATACAAAGGCAAAGAATTATAGATGGGTTAGCATTTGAGTTGAGCCTAGGAGTCTTGACAGATGGGATGAGGAGCGGAGGCAGATGGGAATACTGGATTTGTTCAGGAGACATTGAGCTGTCCCTACCCATGGAAGTGCAGAGGGAGTTGTAACTGAGTTGGGCAATAATTTTCAAAGAAGAAGGTAAAGCCAGACTTGATATGTGCTGATTATGCCCAAGCCCTCCACTAGATTCTTCATAGTTAACATTTCAAGGCCCTTTGGATAGGGGTGAAGGGTGTCAAGACAAAGAGATTGTATTGTGTTTGAATTATTTGATGATGAGGATCCACTGAAGTCTTTGAACAGAATGGAACCAAATTAGTGCCAGGTATTAGAGAGATTACTCCATCAGTCCTCTGCTAAATACATTAATCATACAGGGGAAAGTTGAAAGGAGACATGTTAAAGCTAAATGGAACCCTAATCCAGGGACATATATGAATACATTGGTTATACACATGCTTTTCTCTATTCCACCTCTCAAGCACAAAATTTTCATTTTTTCATTTTAAGAGTTCATTTATTTTGATTTATGAAAATATTTTAATGAATAATAATAGCTATGAGTGCCTTACCTACATTTCTTTTGCTGTATATAAAGGTAGCTTGTTAGTCTTATTTGATAGAAATGGAAACTGAAATTTAGACAGATTAAGGCAGATGCCCACGACCATATAACTGGTGCTAGTGCTGGTATTTGTACTCATCTGTGAATCCAGAAACTGTTCCCAACCACTTGGTACTAAAGAACAGACCAAGTAAAGAAACGCCCTGCCATTTTGGAGAAAACCTTCATTTCTTTTTTAGAGATTGAAAAATTTGCTTTGAGGCTTGGATAGTAAATGAGCTAACATAATGAATGTTAAGAGCGTGTGTAACATTAGTCAGACGGTTGGCGATAATTCTTTAGGTAGATAGCAATGAGA
>NW_017196099.1:0-8640 GCF_001704415.2 Capra hircus
AGGTTTCCCTGGAATGGACTGAGACATCTGGGGGACTCTGGGAATGGTGGCACGACCCTGGAGTTCCTCGCGCTGTCTGTGGAGAATGCTTCTGTGCGAGAATGACGCATCGCCGGAATTCTTTCCCACCACGCAGGGAAAGGATCCCTCTCACGAGCTAGGAGGCGCAAACGGGGCTCCTCTGCATGTGGCGGGACTCTCGTGCTTCCTCTCGAGTGGAGACGGGTACGTCGGGAACTACTTGAGTTGCAGCAAGGTTGTGAAGGACCCTTAGGAAGTTCAAGAGGTAAGGTGTGATTAGCCTCGAGACTCTCAGCTGAAATGGGCCTCATCTCGCCTGGAGGGGAGAACCTCCTGGATTTTCTCGAATTGCGGCAGGTGCTCTCGACTTACGACGGGGACCTCAGGGACACGCTCTGGTGGCCTCAGGAAAGGCCAGTCCCCATGCGAGTTGCTCGGGGCCTCTCGGGATTCATCTCCTTCGATGCCGGGGCCTAAGATCTTGTGTGGAGTCGGTGCCGGAACCTGAGGATTCCTCTCCAGTGCTCACATGGATCTTGGGGTACTTCTGGAGTCTCCCCAGGGAAGTTAGTCATCGTCTCGTGTGGGGGCATGCACCTGCGCTTTCCTCCCTAGCTGTAGCAGCAGTGTCATGCTCCCGTCGCGTGGATCAAGGGATCGGTGGCTTTCCCTCGAGGCTTTCCCACGAGACTTTCCCACAGGGCTGTCCCACGTGCCACCGTGGTGTGAGTCTATCCTCGGCTTGAAAGTCGAGGCAGTGCAGGGAAAACAGGTTTCCCTGGAATGACTGAGACATCTGGGGGACTCTGGGAATCGTGGCACCACCCCTGGAGTTCCTCTCGCCTTTCCTGTAGAGCGGCCTCCTCTTGAGATGCGAGGGGAACGCCCGGAATTTTTTCCCGAACACGCAGTGAAAGGTTCCCTCCTCAAGAGCTAGGAGGCGGAAACGGGGCTCCTCTGGATGTGATCGGGACTCTCGTGCTTCCTCTCAAGTGGAGACGGGTATGTCGGGGAACTTATTGAGTTGCAGCAAGGGTGTGAATGACCCTTTGGAAGTTCCAGAAGTTAGCTGTGATTAGCCTCGAGACACCTCAGCGGAAATGGGCCTCATCTCGCCTGAGGGGAAAACCTCCTGGATTTTCTCCAGTTGCGGCAGGTGCTCTGGACTTACGAAGGGGACTTTAGGGACCCGATCTGGTTTCCTCAGGAAAGGCCAGTCCCCATGCGAGTTGCTCGGGGGCCTCACGGGATTCCTCTTCCGTCGATGCTGGGGCCTAAGTCCTTGTGTGGAGTCCGTGCCGGAACCTGAGGATTCCTCTCCAGTGCTGACATGAATCTCGGGTACTTCTGGAGTCTCCCCAGGGGAGTCAGTCCTTGTCTCGAGTGGGGGCAGCACATGAGCTTTCCTCCCGAATGTAGCAGCAGTGTCGAGCTTTCCTTCGCGTGGATCAAGGGATCTGTGGCTTTCCCTCGAGGCTTTCCCTTGAGGCTTTCGCACAGGGCTGTCCCACAGCCACCGTGGCGTGAGTCGATCCTCGGCTTGAAAGTTGAGGCAGTGCAGGGAAATCAGTTTTCCCTGGAATGAAATGAGACATCTGGGGGAGTCTGGGAATGGTGGCACGACCCTGGAGTTCGTCTCGCCTTTCCTGTGGAGAGCGCCTCCTCTTTGAGATGCGACAGAAACGCCGGTAATTCTTTCCCGTACACCCAGCGATTGGATCCCTCCTCTCGAGCTAGGAGACGGAAATGGGGCTTCTCTGGATGTGGGCGGGACTTTCGTGCTTCCTCTCGAGTGGAGACGGGTATGTCGGGGAACTTCTTGAGTTGCAGCAAGGGTGTGAAGGACCCTTTGGAAGTTCCAGAGGCTAGGTGTCATTAGCCTCGAGATGCCTCAGCGGAAATGGGCCTCATCTCGCCTGGAGGGGAGAACCTCCTGGATTTTCTCGAGTTGCGGCAGGTGCTCTCGCCTTACGACGGGGACCTCAGGGACCCGCTCTGGTGGCCTCAGGAAAGGCCAGTCCCCATGCGAGTTGCTCGGGGCCCTCTCGGGATTCCTCTCCCGTCGATGCCGGGCCTAAGACCTTGTGTGGAGTCGGTGCCGGGACCTGAGGCATCCTCTCCAGTGCTGACATGGATCCTGGAATACTCTGGAGTCTCCCCAGGGAAGTCAGTCCTCGTCTCGTTTGGGGGCATTCACGTGCGCTTTCCTCCCGAGCTGTAGCACAGTGTTACGCTTCCCTTCGCGTGGATCAAGGGATCTGTGGCTTTCCCTTGAGGCTTTCCCACGAGGCTTTCCCACGATGCTTTCCCACAGGGCTGTCCCACGTGCCACGTGGTGTGAGTCTATCCTCGGCTTGAAAGTCGAGGCAGTGCAGGGAAAAGAGATTTCCCTGGAATGGACTGAGACATCTGGGGGTCTCTGGGAATGGTGTCACGACCCTGGAGTCCCTCTCGCCTTGCCTGTGGAGAGCGCTTCAACTTGAGATGCGACGGGAACGCCGGGAATTCTTTCCCGACCACGCAGTGAAAGGACCCCTCCTCTCGAGCTATGAGGCGGAAACGGAGATCCTCTGGATGTGGGCGGGATTCTCTTGCTTCATCTCGAGTGGAGACGGGTATGTCGGGGAACTTCTTGAGTTGCAGCAAGGGTGTGAAGGACCCTTTGGAAGTTCCAGAGGTTAGCTGTGATTAGCCTCGAGACGCCTCAGCGGAAATGGGTGTCATCTCGCATGGAGAGGAGAACCTCCTGGATTTTCTCGGGTTGTGGCTCGTGCTCTCGACTTACGACGGGGACCTCAGGGACTCTCTCTGGTGGTCTCAGGAAAGGCCAGTCCCCATGTGAGTTGCTCGGTGGCCTCTCGGATTCCTGTCCCGTCGATGCCGGGGCCTAAGACCTTGTGTGGAGTCGGTGCCGGAACCTGAGGATTCCTCGCCAGTGCTGACATGGATATTGGGGTACTTCTGGAGTCTCCCAAGGGAGTCAGTCCTCGTCTCGAGTGAGGGCATGCACGTGCGCTTACCTCCGAGCTGTAGCAGCAGTGTCATGCTTCCCTTCATGTGTATCAAGGGATCAGTGGCTTTCCCTCGAGGCTTTCCCACGAGGCTTTCCCTTTCCAGGGCTTTCCCACATGCCACCGTGGTGCGAGTAGATCACCGCTTGAAAGTCGAGGCTGTGCATGGAAAACAGGTTTCCCTGGAATGGACTGAGACATCTTTGGGACTCTGGAAATGGTGGCACGACCGTGGAGTTCCTCTGGCCTTTCCTGTGGAGAGCGCCTCCTCTGGAGATGCGACGGGAACGCCGGAAACTCTTTCCCGACCACACAGGGAAAGGATCCCACCTCTCGAGCTAGGAGGCGGAAACCGGGCTACTCTGGATGTGGGCGGGACTTTCGTGCTTCCTCTCGAGTGGAGACGGGTATCTCGGGGAACGTGTTGAGTTGCATCAAGGGTGTGAAGGACCCTTTGGAAGTTCCAGAGTTTACGTGTGATTAGCCTTGGGACGCCTCATCGGAAATGGGCCTCATCACGCCTGGAGGGGAGAACCTCCTGGATTTTCTCGAATTGCGGCAGGTGCTCTCGAATTACGACGAGGACCTCAGGGTCCGCTCTGGTGGCCTCAGGAAAGGCCTGTCCCCATAAGAGTTGCTCGGGGGCCTGTCGGGATTTCTCTACTGTCGATGATGGGGCCTAAGACTTTGTGTGGAGTCGGTCCGGAACCCGAGGATTCCTCTCCTGTGCTGACATGGATTTTGGGGTACTTCTGGAGTCTCCCCAGGGGAGTCAGTCCTCGTCTCGAGTGGGGGCATGTACTTTCGCTTTCCTCCTGAGGTGTGGCAGCAGTGTCACGCTTCCCTTCGCGTGGATCAAGGGATCTGTGGCTTTCCCTCGAGGCTTTCCCAGCAGTCTTTCCCACGAGGCTTTCCCACAGGGCTGTCCCACGTGTCATCGTAGTGTGAGTCGATCCTCCGCTTGAAAGTCGAGGCAGTGCCAGGAAAACAGCTTTCCCTGAAATGGACTGAGACATCTGGGGGACTCTGGGAATGGTGGCACGACCCTGGAGTTCCTCTCGCCTTTCCTGTGGAGAGCGCATCCTCTTGAGATGAGACGGGAACGCCGGGAATTCTTTCCCGACCTCGCAGGGAAAGGATCCCTCCTCGAGCTAGGAGGTGGAAACGGGGCTCCTCTGGATGTGGGCGGGACTCTCGTGCTTCCTCTCGAGTGGAGACGGGTATGTCGGGGAACTTCTTGAGTTGCAGCAATGGTGTGAAGGACCTTTTGGAAGTTTCAGATGTTAGATGTGATTAGCTCAGACGCCTCAGCGGAAATGGGCCTCATCTCGCCTGGAGGGTGAACCTCCTGAATTTTGTCAAGTTGCGGCAGGTGCTCTCGACTTTCGAGAGACCTCAGGGACCTGCTCAGGTGGCCTTAGGAAAGACCAGTCCCCATGCGAGTTGCATGGGGGCCTCTCGGTTCCTCTCCGTCGATGCCGGGCCTAAGCCTTATGTGGAGTCGGGCCGGAAGCTGAGATTCCTCTCCAGTGCTGACATGGATCTTGGGTTGCTTCTGGAGTCTCCCCAGGGGAGTCAGTCCTCGCTCGAGTGGGGGCATGCAAGTGTGCTTTCCTCCCGAGCTGTAGCAGCAGTGGCACGCTTCCCATCGCGTGATCAAGGGATCTGTGGCTTTCATTGAGGCTTTCCCACGAGGCTTTCAAAGGAGGCTTTCCCACGGGCTGTCCAAGTGCCACATGGTGTGAGTCGATCCTCGGCTTGAAGTCGAGGCAGTGCAGGGAAAACAGGTTTCCCTGGAATGGACTGAGACATCTGGGTGACTCAGGGCAAGGATCACGCCTCTCCAGCTATAAGGCGGAAACGGGGCTCCTCTGGATGTGGGCAGGACGCTCGTGCTTCCTCTCGATTGGAGACGGGTATGTAGGGGAAGTTCTTGAGTTGCAGCAATGGTGTGAAGGACCCTTTGGAAGTTCCAGAGTTTAGGTGTGATTAGCCTCGAGACGCCTCAGCGGAAATGGGCCTCATCTCGCCTGGAGGGGAGACCTCCTGGATTTTCTCGAGTTGTGGCAGGTGCTCTCGACTTACGACGGGGACTCAGGGACCCGCTATGGTGGCTCAGAAAGGCCAGTCCCATGCGAGTTGCTCTGGGGACTCTCGGGATTCCTCTCCCGTCGATGCCAGGGCCTAAGACCTTGTGTAGAGTTGGTGCCGGAACCTGAGGATTCATCTGCAGTGCTGACATGTAACTTGGGGTACTTCTGGAGTCTCCTCAGGGGAGTCAGTCCTCGTCTCGAGTTGGGGCATGCACGTGCGCTTTCCTCCCAAGCTGTATCAGCAGTGTCATGCTTCCGACGAGAGGATTAAGGGATCAGTGGCTTTCCCTCGAGGCTTTCCCACGAGGCTTTCCCACAGGGCTGTCCCACGTGCCCACCGTGGTGTGAGTCGATCCTCGGCTTGAAAGTCGAAGCAGTGCAGTGAAAACAGGTTTCCCTTGAATGGACTGAGACATGTGTGGGACTCTGGGAATGGTCGCACGACCTGCAGTTCCTCTCGCCTTTCTGTGGAGAGCGCCTCGTCTTGAGATGCGACGGAAACGCCGGGAATTCTTTCCCGACCACGCAGGGAAAGGATCCCTCCTCTCGAGCTAAGAGGGGAATCGTGGCTTCTCGTGATGTGGGCGATACTCTTGTGCTTCCTCTCGAGTAGAGACGGGTATGTCCGATAACTTCTTGAGTTGCAGCAAGGGTGTGAAGGACCCTTTGGAAGTTCCAGAGGTTAGGTGTGATTAGCCACGAGACGCCTCAGAGGAAATGGGACTAAGCTCGCCTGGAGAGGAGAACCTCCTGGATTTTACCCAGTTGCGGCAGGTGCTCTCGAGTTACGACGGGTCCTCAGGGACCCCTCTGGTGGCCTCAGGAAAGGCCAGTCCCCATGCGAGTTACCAGGGGCCTCTAGGGATTCCTCTCCCATCGATGCCGGTGCCTAAGACCTTGTGTGGAGTCGGGGCCAGACCCTGAGGATGCCTCTCCAGTGCTGACATGAATCTTTCCGTACTTCTGGAGTCTCACCAGGGAAGTCAGTCCTCTTCTCGTGTGAGGGCATGCAGCTGCCATTTCCTCGCGAGCTGCAACAGCAGTGTCACGCTTGCCGACGTGTGGATCAAGGGATCTGTCGCTTTCCATTGAGGCTTTCCCACGAGGCTTTCTAACAGGGCTGTTCCACGTGCCTCGGTGGTGTGAGTCGATCCTCGGCGTGAACGTCGAGGCAGTGCAGGGAAAACAGGTTCTTCTGGAATGAACTTAGACATCTGGGGGACTCTTGGAATGCTGGCAAGGCCTGGAGTTCCTCTCGTCTTTCCTGTTGAGAGCGCCTCCTCTTGAGATGCGACGGAAAGGCGGGAATTCTTTCCCGACGACGAAGGGAAAGGATCCCTCTTCTTGAGCTACGAGGCGGAAACGGGGCTCTGCTGGATGTGGGCGGGACCCTCGTCCTTCCTCTCGAGTGGAGATGGGTATGTCGGAGAACTTCTTGACTTGCAGCAAGGGTGTGAAGGACCCTTTCGAAGTTCCAGAGGTTAGGTGTGATTAGCCTCGAGACGCCTCAGCGGAAATGGGCCTCATCTCGCCTGGAGGGGAGAACCTCCTGGATTTTCTCTAGTTGCGGCAGGTGCTCTCGAGTTACGACGGAGACCTCAGGGACCCGCTCTGGTGACCTCAGGAAAGGCCAGTCCCCATGCGAGGTGCTAGGGGGCCTCTCAGGATTCTCTCCCCGTCGATGCCGGGCCTAAGACCTTGTGTGGAGTCGGGACCAGAACCTGAGGATTCCTCTCCTGTGCTGACATGGATCTTGGCGTACTTCTGGAGTCTCCAAGTGGCGTCAGTCCTCGGCTCGAGTGGAGTCATGCACGTGCGCTTTCCTCCTGAGCGGTAGCAGCAGTGTCACGCTTCCTTCTCGTGGATCAAGGAATCTGTGGCTTTCCCTGGAGTCTTTCCCATGAGGCTTTCCCACAGGGCTATTCCACTTGCCATCATGGTGTGAGTCGATCCTCGGCGTGAAAGTCGAACCAGTGCAGAGAAAACAGGAACCTCCTTCCCACAGTAGGGGGTACACTGTCCCCTTGGGCGGGTATCTCCAGGGCACTCGCGCTGGGGGGTTTGCCCGCGGAGGTGCGGGCCTCAGGCTCCACGTGAGAAAAGCCCCAAATGGCATTAGCTGCCAGTCCAGACGCTGGCCCCTCAGGTCTCTGGCCGGAGCCTTGGGCTCCAGGCAACTCAAAGCCCTCGGGGGGTGGCACTCTGTGACTGCTGTAGGGAAAGGACGCCAAGAGCCCACGGAGGAGTTGGGGAGGGGGCATGGGGGAAACGGTGGCGAGGACAGCGAGGGATCTAGGTGGAGGCGCTGGAGAGAGCGTCTGGTGTCCCGGAATGCCTCGGAGGAGCCAGCGGGGGACAGTCGAGGCCAGGGACCTGTGGAATGTGAAAAGGCGGGAAATCCGGAGCAAGGCAGGCTGGGAAAGGGGGCGTTGGTGGCCAATTCAAAGGGACCTTGGGCGTTTCCTGGGCGGTGAGCTCCTTGGCACTGCTGAGGGCCCCTGATTGATCCACCGGGTTGATCCCACCCCCGCTGCGAGGGAGGGCCACAACCAAAGCGTGCGAACTGCCCGCCACCCCAACGGGGATCTTGGCGGTCCAGGGCTCAGCCGTGCCGGGAAAAGCCCACTCACTCCACGGGACTCCGTCCAGGGTCTCTGCTTGGAAAGAGGCCAGGGGCGACCCCCACCATCTACCCACCCAAACCCTATTGACGTCAATGGTGGCGGAGACTCCCGTTCTCCAGAGTCCTAAGCTGCTGGGTCCCCGCCACTCGGCCAGCAGTCTGCAGCGTGCCCGTGTGCCTCCCCACCATGGCTTCATCCGGCTCCTCCAGCACCTCAAGCGGTACGTTTGCCTCGGTCCTGTGGTCGGATCACATCTCAGGGGATTTGCGGGTGCCTGGGCAAGGGCTCTCGGCCAATGTGTTGACCCCCTCCCACCGAGAACGGCTGGGACCATCGGCCAGGCCGGGTTCCGAGGCGTCAGGTGTGCCAAATTCGGAGGGCGTGGCATCGTTCGTTCATCTTGCTCCTTTGGCACACACATGGCTTCTCCGTTCTCTTTTTCTGGGAAGACAGTGTTGTTTCAGGGGGCGTGCTGCGGGGGGCGGGGCCGGGGTTGCGGGGTGGTGGAGCGGGTGCTGTGCTGGGATGAGGCCCTTTATCCTCACATCTTCCTGTGGGAATGGGAGTCGGGGAGCTCTGTGGCCTTGCTGCCTTCAGTGGCTTCCTCTGCACAGGGGCCTAGTGGCTTCTGCCTTTTGTCAGGCGTTACGGGGTTTGGGCTTCGCTTTGGTGGCCTTGGCCTTTGCCTTGGCCTGGGCCTTGCCCTTGCCTTGCCCTTGCCTTGGTCTTGGGCTTGGCCTTGCCCTGCCCTTGAAGTTGAACTTGACTTGACCTTGAACTTCACCTTTGACTTGACTTTGAACTTGAAATTGGCCTTGATTGACCTTGATTGAACTTGACCTTGACCTTGACCTTGAACTTTAAACTTCACTTGAACTTGAACTTGACCTT
>NW_017196100.1:0-8640 GCF_001704415.2 Capra hircus
TCATGGGAAAGACTCCAGGGAAAGCCACAGATCCTTGATCCACGAAAGGGAAGCGTGACACTGCTGCTACACTCGGGAGGAAAGCGCACGTGCATGACCCCACTCGAGCCGAGGACTGACGCCACTGGGAGACTCCAGAAGTACGCCAAGATCCATGTCAGCACTGGAGAGGAATCCTCAGGTTCCGGCCCGACTCACACAAAGGTCTTAGGCCCCGGCATCGACGGAGAGGAATCCCGAGAGGCCCCCGAGCAACTCGCATGGGGACTGGCCTTTCCTGAGGCACCAGAGCGGGTCCCTGAGGTCCCGTCGTAAGTCGAGAGCACCTGCCGCAACTCGAGAAAATCCAGGAGGTTCTCCCCTCCAGGCGAGATGAGGCCCATTTCCGCTGAGGCGTCTCGAGGCTAATCACACCTAACCTCTGGAACTTCCAAAGGGTCCTTCACACCTTGCTGCAACTCAAGAAGTTCCCGACATACCCGTCTCCACTCGAGAGGAAGCACGAGAGTCCCCCACATCCAGAGGAGCCCCGTTTCCGCCTCCTAGCTCGAGAGGAGGGATCCTTTCCCTGCGTGGTCGGGAAAGAATTCCCGGCGTTCCCGTCGCATCTCAAGAGGAGGCGCTCTCCACAGGAAAGGCGAGAGGAACTCCAGGGTCGTGCCACCATTCCCTGAGTCCCCAGATGTCTCAGTCCATTCCAGGGAAACCTGTTTTCCCTGCACTGCCCTCGACTTTCAAGCCGAGGATCGACTCACACAACGGTGGCACGTGGACAGCCCTTTGGGAAAGCCTCGTGGGAAAGCTTGAGGAAAGCCACAGATCCCTTGATCCACGCGAAGGAAGCGTGACACTGCTGCTACAGCTCGGGAGGAAAGCGCACGTGCATGCCCCACTCGAGACGAGGACTGACTCCCTGGGGAGACTCCAGAAGTACCCCAAGATCCATGTCAGCACTGGAGAGGAATCTCAGGTTCCGGCACCGACTCCACACAAGATCTTAGGCCCGGCATCGACGGGAGAGGAATCCCGAGAGGCCCCGAGCAACTCGCATGGGGACTGGCCTTTCCTGAGGCCACCAGAGCGGGTCCCTGAGGTCCCCATCGTAAGTCGAGAGCACCTGCCGCAACTCGAGAAAATCCAGGAGGTTCTCCCCTCCAGGCGAGATGAGGCCCATTTCCGCTGAGGCGTCTCGAGGCTAATCACATCTAACCTCTGGAACTTCCAAAGGGTCCTTCACACCCTTGCTGCAACTCAAGAAGTTCCCCGACATACCCGTCTCCACTCGAGAGGAAGCACGAGAGTCCCGCCCACATCCAGAGGAGCCCGTTTCCGCCCCTAGCTCGAGAGGAGGGATCCTTTCCCTGCGTGGTCGGGAAAGAATTCCCGGCGTTCCCGTCGCATCTCAAGAGGAGGCGCTCTCCACAGGAAAGGCGAGAGGAACTCCAGGGTCGTGCCACCATTCCCAGAGTCCCCCAGATGTCTCAGTCCATTCCAGGGAAACCTGTTTTCCCTGCACTGCCTCGACTTTCAAGCCGAGGATCGACTCACACCACGGTGGCACAGCCCTGGGAAAGCCAAAAAGCCTCGTGGGAAAGCCTCGAGGAAAGCCACAGATCCCTTGATCCACGCGAAGGGAAGCGTGACACTGCTGCTACAGCTCGGGAGGAAAGCGCACGTGCATGCCCCCACTCGAGACGAGGACTGACTCCCTGGGAGACTCCAGAAGTACCCCAAGATCCATGTCAGCACTGGAGAGGAATCTCAGGTTCCGGCACCGACTCCACAAGGTCTTAGGCCCCGCATCGACGGGAGAGGAATCCCGAGAGGCCCCGAGCAACTCGCATGGGGACTGGCCTTTCCTGAGGCCACCAGAGCGGGTCCCTGAGGTCCCTCGTAAGTCGAGAGCACCTGCCAAACTCGAGAAAATCCAGGAGGTTCTCCCCTCCAGGCGAGATGAGGCCCATTTCCGCTGAGGCGTCTCGAGGCTAATCACACTAACCCTGGAACTTCCAAAGGGTCCTTCACACCCTTGCTGCAACTCAAGAAGTTCCCCGACATACCGTCTCCACTCGAGAGGAAGCACGAGAGTCCCGCCCACATCCAGAGGAGCCCCGTTTCCCCCTCCTAGCTCGAGAGGAGGGATCCTTTCCCTGCGTGGTCGGGAAAGAATTCCGGCGTTCCGTCGCATCTCAAGAGGAGGCGCTCTCCACAGGAAAGGCAGAGGAACTCCAGGGTCGTGCCACCATTCCGAGTCCCCCAGATGTCTCAGTCCATTCCAGGGAAACCTGTTTTCCCTGCACTGCCTCGACTTTCAAGCCGAGGATCGACTCACACCACGGTGGCACGTGGGACAGCCCTGTGGAAAGCCTCGTGGGAAAGCCTCGAGGGAAAGCCACAGATCCCTTGATCCACGCGAAGGGAAGCGCGACACTGCTGCTACAGCTCGGGAGGAAAGCGCACGTGCATGCCCCCACTCGAGACGAGGACTGACTCCCCTGGGGAGACTCCAGAAGTACCCAAGATCCATGTCAGCACTGGAGAGGAATCCTCAGGTTCCGGCACCACTCCACACAAGGTCTTAGGCCCGGCATCGACGGAGAGGAATCCCGAGAGGCCCGAGCAACTCGCATGGGGGCCTTTCCTGAGGCCACCAGAGCGGTCCCTGAGGTCCCCGTCGTAAGTCGAGAGCACCTGCCGCAACTCGAGAAAATCCAGGAGGTTCTCCCTCCAGGCGAGATGAGGCCCATTTCCGCTGAGGCGTCTCGAGGCTAATCACACTAACACCTCTGGAACTTCCAAAGGGTCCTTCACACCCTTGCTGCAACTCAAGAAGTTCCCCGACATACCCGTCTCCACTCGAGAGGAAGCACGAGAGTCCCGCCCACATCCAGAGGAGCCCCGTTTCCGCCTCCTAGCTCGAGAGGAGGGATCCTTTCCCTGCGTGGTCGGGAAAGAATTCCCGGCGTTCCCGTCGCATCTCAAAGAGGAGGCGCTCCCACAGGAAAGGCGAGAGGAACTCCAGGGTCGTGCCACCATTCCCAGAGTCCCCAGATGTCTCAGTCCATTCCAGGGAAACCTGTTTTCCCTGCACTGCCTCGACTTTCAAGCCGAGGATCGACTCACACCACGGTGGCACGTGGAACAGCCCTGTGGGAAGCCTCGTGGAAAGCCTCGTGGGAAAGCCTCGAGGGAAAGCATCCCTTGATCCACGCGAAGGGAAGCGTGACACTGCTGCTACAGCTCGGAGGAAAGCATGCATGCCCCCACTCGAGACGAGGACTGACTCCCCTGGGGAGACTCCAGAAGTACCCCAAGATCCATGTCAGCACTGGAGAGGAATCCTCAGGTTCCGGCACCGACTCCACACAGGTCTTAGGCCCCGGCATCGACGGAGAGGAATCCGAGAGGCCCCGAGCAACTCATGGGGACTGGCCTTTCCTGAGGCCACCAGAGCGGGTCCCTGAGGTCCCGTCGTAAGTCGAGAGCACCTGCCGCAACTCGAGAAAATCCAGGAGGTTCTCCCTCCAGTGAGGCCCATTTCGCTGAGGCGTCTCGAGGCTAATCACAGAACTTCCAAAGGGTCCTTCACACCTTGCTGCAACTCAAGAAGTTCCCCGACATACAGTTTCTGGGCCTCATCAGGGAGAACCTCCTGGATTTTCTCGAGTTGCGGCAGGTGCTCTCGACTTCCACGGGGACCTCAGGGACCCGCTCTGGTGGCCTCAGGAAAGGCCAGTCCCCATGCGAGTTGCTCAGGGGCCTCTCGGGATTCCTCTCCGGTCGATGCCGGGGCATAAGACCTGTGTGGAGTCGGTGCCGGAACCTGAGGATTCCTCTCCAGTGCTGACATGGATCTTGGGGTACTTCTGGAGTCTCCCCAGGGGAGTCAGTCCTCGTCTCGAGTGGGGGCATGCACGTGCGCTTTCCTCCCGAGCTGTAGCAGCAGTGTCACGCTTCCCTTCGCGTGGATCATGGGATGGCTTTCCCTCGAGGCTTTCCCATGAGGCTTTCCCGAGGCTTCCCACAGGGCTGTCCACGTGCCACCGTGGTGTGAGTCGATCCTCGGCTTGAAAGTCGAGGCAGTGCAGGGAAAACAGGTTTCCCTGGAATGGACTGAGACATCTGGGGACTCTGGGAATGGTGGCACGACCCTGGAGTTCCTCTCGCCTTTCCTGTGGAGAGCGCCTCCTCTTGAGATGCGACGGGAACGCCGGGAATTCTTTCCCGACACGCAGGGAAAGGATCCCTCCTCTCGAGCTAGGAGGCGGAAACGGGGCTCCTCTGGATGTGGGCGGGACTCTCGTGCTTCCTCTCGAGTGGAGACGGGTATGTCGGGGAACTTCTTGAGTTGCAGCAAGGGTGTGAAGGACCCTTTGGAAGTTCCAGAGGTTAGGTGTGATTAGCCTCGAGACGCCTCAGCGGAAATGGGCCTCATCTCGCCTGGAGGGGAGAACCTCCTGGATTTTCTCGAGTTGCGGCAGGTGCTCTCGACTTACGACGGGGACCTCAGGGACCCGCTCTGGTGGCCTCAGGAAAGGCCAGTCCCCATGCGAGTTGCTCGGGGCCTCTCGGGATTCCTCTCCCGTCGATGCCGGGGCCTAAGATCTTTGTGGAGTGGGTGCCGGAACCTGAGGATTCCTCTCCAGTGCTGACATGGATCTTGGGTACTTCTGGAGTCTCCCCAGGGGAGTCAGTCCTCGTCGAGTGGGGGCATGCACGTGCGCTTTCCTCCCGAGCTGTAGCAGCAGTGTCGCGCTTCCCTTCGCGTGGATCAAGGGATCTGTGGCTTTCCCTCGAGGCTTTCCCACGAGGCTTTCCACAGGGCTGTCCCACGTGCCACCGTGGTGTGAGTCGATCCTCGGCTTGAAAGTCGAGGCAGTGCAGGGAAAACAGGTTTCCCTGGAATGGACTGAGACATCTGGGGGACTCTGGAATGGTGGCACGACCCTGGAGTTCCTCTGCCTTTCCTGTGGAGAGCGCCTCCTCTTGAGATGCGACGGAAACGCCTGGAATTCTTTCCCGACCACGCAGGGAAAGGATCCCTCCTCTCGAGCTAGGAGGCGGAAACGGGGCTCCTCTGGATGTGGGCGGGACTCTCGTGCTTCCTCTCGAGTGGAGACGGGTATGTCGGGGAACTTCTTGAGTTGCAGCAAGGGTGTGAAGGACCCTTTGGAAGTTCCAGAGGTTAGATGTGATTAGCCTCGAGACGCCTCAGCGGAAATGGGCCTCATCTCGCCTGGAGGGGAGAACCTCCTGGATTTTCTCGAGTTGGCAGGTGCTCTCGACTTACGATGGGGACCTCAGGGACCCGCTCTGGTGGCCTCAGGAAAGGCCAGTCCCCATGCGAGTTGCTCGGGGCCTCTCGGGATTCCTCTCCCGTCGATGCCTGGGGCCTAAGACCTTGTGTGGAGTCGGTGCCGGAACCTGAGGATTCCTCTCCAGTGCTGACATGGATCTTGGGGTACTTCTGGAGTCTCCCAGGGGAGTCAGTCCTCGTCTCGAGTGGGGGCATGCACGTGCGCTTTCCTCCCGAGCTGTAGCAGCAGTGTACGCTTCCCTTCGCGTGGATCAAGGGATCTGTGGCTTTCCCTCGAGGCTTTTTTCCCACGAGGCTTTCCCACAGGGCTGTCCACATGCCACCGTGGTGTGAGTCGATCCTCGGCTTGAAAGTCGAGGCAGTGCAGGGAAAACAGGTTTCCCTGGAATGGACTGAGACATCTGGGGGACTCTGGGAATGGTGGCACGACCCTGGAGTTCCTCTCGCCTTTCCTGTGGAGAGCGCCTCCTCTTGAGATGCGACGGGAACGCGGGAATTCTTTCCCGACCACGCAGGGAAAGGATCCCTCCTCTCGAGCATGGGGCGGAAACGGGCTCCTCTGGATGTGGGCGGGACTCTCGTGTTTCCTCGAGTGGAGACGGGTATGTCGGGGAACTTCTTGAGTTGCAGCAAGGGTGTGAAGGACCCTTTGGAAGTTCCAGATTGTTAGGTGTGATTAGCCTCGAGACGCCTCAGCGGAAATGGGCCTCATCTCACCTGGAGGGGAGAACCTCCTGGATTTTCTCGAGTTGCGGCAGGTGCTCTCGACTTACGATGGGGACCTCAGGGACCCGCTCTGGTGGCCTCAGAAAGGTCAGCATGCGAGTTGCTCGGGGCCTCTCGGGATTCCTCTCCGTCGATGCCGGGCCTAAGACCTTGTGTGGAGTCGGTGCCGGAACCTGAGGATTCCTCTCCAGTGCTGACATGGATCTTGGGGTACTTCTGGAGTCTCCCCAGGGGAGTCAGTCCTCGTCTCGAGTGGGGGCATGCACGTGCGCTTTCCTCCCGAGCTGTAGCAGCAGTGTCACGCTTCTCTTCGCGTGGATCAAGGGATCTGTGGCTTTCCTCGAGCTTTCCCACGAGGCTTTCCCACAGGGCTGTCCCACGTGCCACCGTGGTGTGAGTCGATCCTCGGCTTGAAAGTCGAGGCAGTGCAGGGAAAACAGGTTTCCCTGGAATGGACTGAGACATCTGGGGGACTCTGGGAATGGTGGCACGACCCTGGAGTTCCTCTCGCCTTTCCTGTGGAGAGCGCCTCCTCTTGAGATGCGACGGGAACGCCGGGAATTCTTTCCCGACCACGCAGGGAAAGGATCCCTCCTCTCGAGCTAGGAGGCGGAAACCGGCTCCTCTGGATGTGGGCGGGACTCTCGTGCTTCCTCTCGAGTGGAGACGGGTATGTCAGGGAACTTCTTGAGTTGCAGCAAGGTTGTGAAGGACCCTTTGGAAGTTCCAGAGGTTAGGTGTGATTAGCCTCGAGACGCCTCAGCGGAAATGGGCCTCATCTCGCCTGGAGGGGAGAACCTCCTGGATTTTCTCGAGTTGCGGCAGGTGCTCTCGACTTACGACGGAGACCTCAGGGACCCGCTCTGGTGACCTCAGGAAAGGCCAGTCCCCATGCGAGGTGCTAGGGGGCCTCTCAGGATTCCTCTCCCATCGATGCCGGGGCCTAAGACCTTGTGTGGAGTCGGGACCGGAACCTGAGGATTCCTCTCCAGTGCTGACATGGATCTTGGCGTACTTCTGGAGTCTCCCAAGTGGCGTCAGTCCTCGGCTCGAGTGGGGTCATGCACGTGCGCTTTCCTCCCGAGCGGTAGCAGCAGTGTCACGCTTCCCTTCTCGTGGATCAAGGAATCTGTGGCTTTCCCTGGAGTCTTTCCCATGAGGCTTTCCCACAGGGCTATTCCACTTGCCATCATGGTGTGAGTCGATCCTCGGCGTGAAAGTCGAACCAGTGCAGGGAAAACAGGAACCTCCTTCCCCACAGTAGGGGTACACTGTCCCCTTGGGCGGGTATCTCCAGGGCACTCGCGCTGGGGTTTGCCCGCGGAGGTGCGGGCCTCAGGCTCCACGTGAGAAAAGCCCCAAATGGCATTAGCTGCCAGTCCAGACGCTGGCCCCTCAGGTCTCTGGCCGGAGCCTTGGGCTCCAGGCAACTCAAAGCCCTCGGGTGGCACTCTGTGACTGCTGTAGGGAAAGGACGCCAAGAGCCCACGGAGGAGTTGGGGAGGGGGCATGGGGGAAACGGAGGCGAGGACAGCGAGGGATCTAGGTGGAGGCGCTGGAGAGAGCGTCTGGTGTCCCGGAATGCCTCGGAGGAGCCAGCGGGGGACAGTCGAGGCCCAGGGACCTGTGGAATGTGAAAAGGCGGGAAATCCCAGAGCAAGGCAGGCTGGGAAAGGGGGCGTTGGTGGCCAATTCAAAGGGACCTTGGGGCGTTTCCTGGGCGGTGAGCTCCCTTGGCACTGCTGAGGGCCCCTGATTGATCCACCCGGGGTTGATCCCACCCCCCGCTGCGAGGGAGGGCCACAAACCAAAGCCCGCGAACTGCCCGCCCACCCCAACGGGGATCTTGGCGGTCCAGGGCACAGCCGTGCCCGGGAAAAGCCCACTCGCTCCACGGGACTCCGTCCAGGGTCTCTGCTTGGAAAGAGGCCAGGGGCGGCCCCCTCCATCTACCCACCCAAACCCTATTGACGTCAATGGTGGCGGAGACGCCTCCCGTTCTCCAGAGTCCTAAGCTGCTGGGTCCCCGCCCACTCGGCCAGCAGTCTGCAGCGTGCCCGTGTGCCTCTCCCACCATGGCTTCGTCGGCTCCTCCAGCACCTCAAGCGGTACGTTTGCCCTCGGTCCCTGTGGTCGGATCACATCTCAGGGGATTTGCGGGTGGCCTGGGCAAGGGCTCTCGGCCAATGTGTTGACCCCCTCCCACCCGAGAACGGCGGGGACCCATCGGCCAGGCCCGGGGTTCCGAGGCGTCAGGTGTGCCCAAATTCGGAGGGCGTGGCATCGTTCGTTCATCTTGCTCCTTTGGCACACACATGGCTTCTCCGTTCTCTTTTCTGGGAAGACAGTGTTGTTTCAGGGGCGTGCTGCGGGGGGCGGGGGCCGGGGTTGGGGGTGGTGGGAGCGGTGCTTTGCTGGGATGAGGCCCTTTATCCTCACATCTTCCTGTGGGAATGGGAGTCGGGGAGCTCTGTGGCCTTGCTGCCTTCAGTGGCTTCCTCTGCACAGGGGCCTAGTGGCTTCTGCCTTTTGTCAGGCATTACGGAGTTTGGGCTTCGCTTTGGTGGCCTTGGCCTTTTGCTTGGCCTGGCCTTGGC
>NW_017196101.1:0-8639 GCF_001704415.2 Capra hircus
CCTCTCGGGATTCCTCTCTTCGTCGATTGCGGAGACCTTAAGATCTTGTGTGTAGTCTGTGCCAAAACCTGAGGATTCCTCTCCAGTGCTGACATGTATCTTGGGGTACTTCTGGAGTCTGCCATGGGAGTCAGTCCTCATCTCGAGTCGGTGCATGCACGTGCGCTTTCCTCCGAGCTGTAGCAGCAGTGTTGAGCTTCCCTTCGCTAGGATCAAGGATCCGTGGCTTTCCCTCGAGGCTTTCCCACGACGCTTTCCCACGACACTTTCCCACCAGGCTTTCCCCACGAGGCTTTCCCACAGTGATGTCCACATGCCACCGTGGTGTCAGTCGATCCTCAGTTTGAAAGTCGAGGCTGTGTGCCGGGGAAACAGGCTTCCCTGGAATGGACTGAGACATCTGGGGGCTCTAGGAATGGTGACACGACCCTGGAGTTCCTCTCGCTTTCCTGTGGAGAGCGCCCCTCTTGAGATGTGACGGGAACGCCGGGAATTTTTTCCGAACACGCAGGGATCCTCCTGTCGGGCTAGGATGCGGAAACAGGGCTCCTCTGGATGTGGGCGGGACTCTCGTGCTTCTCTCGAGTGGAGACGGGTATGTCGGGGAACTTCTTGAGTTGCAGCAAGGGTGTGAAGGCCTTTGGAAGGTCCAGAGGTTAGTGTGATTAGCCTCGAGTCGCCTCTGCGGAAATGGGCCTCATCTCGTCTGGAGGGGAGAACCTCCTGGATTTTCTCGAGTTGCGGCAGGTGCTCTCGACTTATGACGTGGACCTCAGGGACCCGCTCTGGTGGCCTCACGAAAGGCCAGTCCCCATGCGAGTTGCTCGGGGGCCTCTCGGGATTTCTCTTCCATCGATGCCGGGGCCTAATACCTTGTGTGGAGTCGGTGCCGGAACCTGAGGATTCCTCTCCATGCTGACATGGATCTTAGGGTACTTCTGGAGTCTCCCCAGGGGAGTCAGTCCTCGTCTCGAGTGGGGGCATGCACGTGTGCTTTCCTCCGAGCTGCAGCAGCAGTGTCACGCTTCCCTTCGCGTGGATCAAGGGATCTGTGGCTTTCCCTCGAGGCTTTCCCATGAGGCTTTCCCACGAGGCTTTCCCACAGGGCTGTCCCACGTTCCACCGTGGTGTGAGTCGATCCTCGGCTTGAAAGTCGAGGCAGTGCAGGAAAACAGGTATCCCTGGAATGGACTGAGATATCTGGGGGACTCTGGGAATGGTGGCACGACCCTGGAGTTCTCTCGCCCTTCCTGTGGAGAGCGCCTCCACTTGAGATGCGACGGGAACGCCGGGAATTCTTTCCCGACCATGCAGGGAAAGGATCCCTCCTCTCGAGTTAGGAGGCGGAAATGGGGCTCCTCTGGATGTGGGGACTCTCGTGCTTCCTCTCGAGTGGAGACGGGTATGTCGGGGAACTTCTTGAGTTGCAGCAAGGGTGTGAAGGACCCTTTGGAAGTTCCAGAGGTTAGGTGTGATTAGCCTCGAGACGCCTCAGCGGAAATGGGCCTCATCTCGCCTGGTGGGGAGAACCTCCTGGATTTTCTCGAGTTGCGGCAGGTGCTCTCGACTTACGACGAGGACCTCAGGGACCCGCTCTGGTGGCCTCAGGAAAGGCCATTCCCTTACGAGTTGCTCGGGGCCTCTCGGGATTCCTCTCCCGTCGATGCCGGGGCCTAAGACTGCCGGGAGCCAGTGTGAGGAAGCCCGCCCGTGACAAGGTTATGAGGAAGGAAGCTGACATACGCAAGGCGTGCTCAGACTTCAGGGACCCCTCTGGAAATTTTTAAGCATGTACCCCAACAAAAATCTGCCGGTTTTTGTGCTCTGCTTTTTCACTCTTCTGACCTTTTCTGGAAAAAGTCAATTCAGGGCATTAGTCTTCTGCATTTGAAAGAGTGTTTCAATCCAAAAACCCTCTGATGGCTTTCTAGCCTGCCTGTAGGACTCGTACAGCTGCGCTTGTGATTGTTTGAGGCCTCCTGACCGCAGGAGGCACAGGAAGCTTAAAACATCCTAGGAATGCAGGAGCTTCAGAGGAGTCAAAATCTTTAGAATAGGACTGATTAAAAGTTTCATTTTTTGGGTCAATGCTTGCTGCCAAATTTTCATATCCTTTATTTTTAGATATAGTTGGTATATAGAAAAACAAGTAGTAGACCTGGTATTAGCAACATTAGAACTTTGAGTTAAGTACCTTCTTTGTTATAACCCACTGCACCTTTGTTCTATAGAGATGTAACTTTAATGCTTTAAGGAGATGCAGATTAAAGAAAAACACTTCAGGGGAAACAAAATTAACATTCATTAAGGAAGAGAGCCAAAAAGTGTTAACAAGCCTCTTGGCCAGAAGATAATGTAAATCACCTGAGACCTTTTGTATACAAAATGATATACAGAAAGAATCTGGATTGCGAACACTACATAATTTTGTGTTATCCATTGATCTCCATGTTTTATCAAAAGTATAAAAGACCTTCTGAACAATAAAGGAGGAGGCCAGGGGCCGGGGGCCAATTTCTCGGACCAGATTCTCGAACTAGTCTCTCAGCCTGGTTTCTTGGGACTCTGGCTCCCCCCGTGTCTTTCTCTCTCTTTCTTCTTCTCTACCTTTCCTTCTCTCTGCTCTTTACTTTAACTTCAGGCTGAATCTCCACCTGGAGTGCGGAGGCTCGCCAGGTCTACTTACTTGCCCTGGCTGTTAAGACCCGCACGAAAGGGAGCTTAAGGCGAGGCACCCTTAGATATTCAAGCGGGCGCCGGTGGCCCAACGTAGGTGGTGCAAATTCCTTGTCTGGAATTTTATTGGCCGTCCGCGTAAACCAAGCTATTCAGCCCTCTTACTCCACTTAATCTTCTTACTATACTATAGTTTCCTAATCTAATCTTACATTAATAAAAAAACAAGTCTTTCCACGCCAATGCCGTCCACCCTTCGAATTCCCTGGATCCACCGGGGCTGGACCCCGGCATAAGACCTTGAGTGAAGTCGGTGCCGGAACCTGAGGATTCCTCTCCAGTGCTGACATGGATCTTGGGGTACTTCCTGAGTCTCCCCAGGGGAGTCAGTCCTCGTCTCGAGTGGGGGCATGCACGTGCGCTTTCCTCCCGAGCTGTAGCAGCAGTGTCACGCTTCCCCTTGCGTGGACCAAGGGATCTGTGGCTTTCCCTCGAGTCTTTCCCACGAGGCTTTCCCACAGCGCTGTCCCACGTGTCCCGGTGGTGTGAGTCGATCCTCGGCGTGAAAGCCGAGGCAGTGCAGGGAAAACAGGTTCCTGTGGAACGGACTGAGATATCTGGGGGAGTCTTGGAATGGTGGCACGACCCTGCAGTTCCTCTCCCCTTTCCTTTGGAGAGCGCCTCCTCTTGAGATGCGATGGGAATGCCGGGAATTCTTTCCGGACCAAGCAGGGAAAGGATCCGTCCTCTCGAGCTACGAGCCGGAAACGGAGCTCCTCTGGATGTGGCCGGGACCCTCGTGCTTCCTCTTGAGTGGAGACGGGTATGTCGGGGAACTTCTTGAGTTGCAGCATGGCTGTGAAAGACTCTTTGGAAGTTCCAGAGGTCACGTGTGATTAGCCTCGAGACACCTCAGTGGAAACGGGCCTCATCTCGCCTGGAGGGGAGAACCTCCTGGATTTTACCGAGTTGCGGCAGGTGCTCTCGACTTACGACGGGGACCTCATGGACCCGCTCTGGTGACCTCAGTAAAGGCCAGTCCCCATGCGAGTTGCTAGAGGGCCTGTCGCTGTTCCTCTCCCGTCGATGCCAGGGCCTAAGACCTTGTGTGGAGTCGGGGCCGGAACCTGAAGATTCCTCTCCAGGGCTGACATGCATCTTGAGGTGCTTCTGGAGTCTCCCCAGGGGAGTCAGTCCTCGTCTCGAGTGGGGGCATGCACGTGCGCTTTCCTCCCGTGCTGTAGCAGCAGTGTCACGCTTCCCATCGCGTGGATCAAGGGATCTGTGGCTTTCCCTCGAGGCTTTCAGACGAGGCTTTCCCACAGGGCTGTGCCCGCGATCCTCGCCGTGCAAGTCGAAGCAGTGCAGGGAAAACAGGATCCTCTGGAATGGACTGAGACATCTGGGGGACTCTTGGAATGGTGGCACGACCCATGAGTTCCTCTCGCCTTTCCTGTGCAGCGCGCCTCCTCTTGAGATGCGTCGGAAAACGTCGGAAATTCTTTCCCGAGGAAGCAGAGAAGGATCCCTCATCTCGAGCTTGGAGGAGGAAACGGAGCTCCTCTGGAGGTGGCCGGACCCTCGTGCTCCCTCTGGAGTGGAGACGGGTATGTCGGGGAACTTCTTGAGTTGTAGCAAGGGTGTGTAGGACCCTTTGGAAGTTCCAGAGTTTAGGCGTGATTACTCTCGAGACGCCGCAGAGAAAATGGGGCCTCATCTCGACTGAAGCAGAGAACCTACCTGGATTTTCTCGAGTTGCGGCAGGTGCTCTCAACATACGACCGTGACCTCAGGGACAGTGTAGCAGGTGTGTCACGCTTCCCCGTCGCGGGGATCAAGGGATCTGTGGCTTTCCCTCGAGGCTTTCCCACGAGGCTTTCCCACAGGGCTGTCCCACGTGCCACCATGGTGTGAGTCGATACTAGGCGTGAAAGTCGAGGCAGTGCAGGGAAAACAGGTTCCTCTGAAATGGACTGACACATCTGGGGACTCTTGGAATGGTGGCACGACCCTGGAGTTCCTCTCGCCTTTCCTATTGAGAGCCCTTACTCTTGAGATGCCACGGGAACGTCGAAAAATCTTTCCTGACTAAGCAGGATAGCATCCCTCATCTCAAGCTGCCAGGCGGAAACCGGGGGTTCCTCTGGATGTGGGCGGGACCCTCGTGCTTCCTCTCTAGTGGAGACGGTATGTCGGGGGAACTTCTTGGAGTTGCAGCAAGGACCCTTTTGAATTTCCAGAGTTTAGGTGTGATGAGCTCCAGACGCCTCAGAGGAAATGGGCCTCATCTCGCCTGGAGGGGAGAACCTCCTGGATTTTCTAGAGTTGGGCAGGGTCCTCTCGAGTTAAGACGGGGACCTCAGGGACCCGCTCTGGTGGCCTCAGGAAAGGCCAGTGCCCATGGGAGTTGCAAGGGGGCCTTTCGGGATTCCTCTCCCGTCGATGTTGGGCCTAAGACCTTGTGTGGAGTCGGGGCCGGAACCTGAGGATTCCTCCCCAGTGCTGACATGGGTCTTGGCGTATTTCTGGAGTCTCCCCTGGGGAGTCAGTGCTCATCTCGTGTGGGTGCATGCACGTGAGATTTCCTCACGAACTGTAGCAGTAGTGTCACACTTCCCGTCGCGTGGATCAAGGGATCTGTGGCTTTCCCTCGAGGCTTTCCCACGAGGATTTTCCTCAGGGCTGTCCCACGTGCCACCGTGGTGTGAGTCGATCCTCGGCTTGAAAGTCGAGGCAGTGCCGGGAAAACAGGTTTCCCTGGAATTGACAGAGACATCTGGGGGACTCTGGGAATGGCAGAACGACCCTGGAGTTTCTCTCGCCTTTCCAGTGGAGAGGGCCTCCTCTTGAGATGCGACTGGAACGCCGGGAATGCTTTCAAGACCACGCAGGGAAAGGATCCCTCCTCTCGAGCTATGAGGTGGAAACGGTGCTCCTCTGAAAGTGGGCGGGAAGATGTTGATACTCTCGAGTGGAGACGGGTATGTCGGAGAACTTCTTGAGTTGCAGCAAGGGTGTGAAGGACCCTTTGGAAGTTCCAGAGGTTAGGTGTGATTAGCCTCGAGACGCCTCAGCGCAAATGGGCCTCATCTCGCCTTTAAGGACGCCAAGATCCATGTTAGCATTGGAGAGGAATCCTCAGGTTCCGGCACCGACTCCACACAAGGTCTTAGGCCACGGCATCGACGGGAGAGGAATCCCGAAAGGCCCCGAGCAACTCGCATGGGGAATGGCCTTTCCTGAGGCCACCAGAGCGGGTCCCTCAGGTCCCCGTCTTAAGTCGAGATCACCTGTCACAACTCGAAAAAATCCAGGAGGTTCTCCCCTCCAGGCGAGATGAGGCCCATTTCCCTGAGGCTACTCGAGCCTAATTACACCTAAACCTCTGGAATTTCCAAAGGGTTCTTCACACCCTTGCTGCAACTCAAGAAGTTCCCCGACATACCCGTCTCCACTCGAGAGGAAGCACGAGAGTCCCGCCACATCCAGAGGAGCCCCGTTTCCGCCTCACAGCTAGAGAGGAGGTATCCTTTCCCTGCGTCGTCGGGAAAGAATTCCCGGTCTTCCCTTCACAACTCAAGAGGAGGCGCTCTCCACAGGAAAGGTGAGAGGAAATCCAGGGTCGTGCCACCATTCCCAGAGTACCCCAGATATCTCAGTCCATTCCAGGGAAACCTGTTTTCCCTGCACTGCCTCGACTTACAAGCTGAGGATCGACTCACAGCACGGTGGCACGTGGGACAGCCCTGTGAGAAAGCCTCCTGAGAAAGCCTCATGGGCAAGCCTCGAGGGAAAGCCACTGATCCCTTGATCCACTCGACGGGAAGAATGACACTGCTGCTAAAGCTCGGGAGGAAAGCGCTCTTCAATGCCCCCACTCGAATGAGGACTGACTCCCTGGGGAGACTCCCGAAGTACCCCAAGATCCATGTCAGCACTGGAGAGGAATGCTCAGGTTCTGGCACCGACTCCACACAAGGTCTTGGGCCCCGGCATCGACGGGAAAGGAATCCCGAGAGTCCCCCGAGCTTGCATGGGGACTGGCCTTTCCTGAGGCCACCAGAGCGGTCCCTGAGATCCCCGACGTAAGACGAGAGCACCTGTCGCAACTCGAGAAAATCCAGGAGGTTCTCCCCTCCAGGCGAGATGAGGCCCATTTCCGCTGAGGCGTCTTGAGGCTAATCACATCTAACATTTGGAACTTCCAAAGGGTCCCTCACACCCTTGCTGCAACTCAAGAAGTTCCCCGACATACCCGTCTCCATTCGAGAGGAAGCACGAGAGTCCCGCTCACAACCAGAGGAGCCCCATTTCCGTCTCCTAGCTCGAAAGGAGGAGTCCTTTCCCTGCGTGGGGGGGGAAAGAATTTCCCGCGTTCCCGTCGCATCTCAAGAAGAGGCGCTCTCCACAGGAAAGGCGAGAGGAACTCCAGGGTCGTGCCACCATTCCCAGAGACCCCAGATTTCTCAGTCATTCCAGGGAAACCTGTTTTCCCTGCACTGCCTCGACTTTCAAGCCGAGGATCCACTCACACCACGGTGGCACGTGGGACAGCCCTGTGGGAAAGCCTCCTGAAAAGCCTCGTGGAAAGCCTCGAGGGAAAGCCACAGATCCCTTGATCCACGCGAAGGGAAGCGTGACACTGCTGCTACAGCTCGGGAGGAAAGGGCACGTGCATGCCCCACTCGAGACGAGGACTGACTCCCCTGGGGAGACTCCAGAAGTACACCAAGTTCCATGTCAGCACTGGAGAGGAATCCTCAGGTTCCGCACCGACTCCACACAAGGTCTTAGCCCGGCATCGACGGGAGAGGAATCCCGAGAGGCCCCCGAGCAACTCCATGGGACTGGCCTTCCCTGAGGCCACAGAGCGGGTCCCTGAGTCCCCGTTGTAAGTCGAGAGCACCTGCCGTAACTCGAGAAAATCCAGGAGGTTCTCCCTCCAGGCGAGATGAGGCCTATTTCCGCTGAGCGTCACGAGCTAATCACACCTAACCTCTGGAACTCCCAAAGGGTCCTCACACCTTGCTGCAACTCAAGAAGTTCCCCGACATACCCGTCTCCACTCGAGAGGAAGCACGAGAGTCCCGCCCACATCCAGAGGAGCCCCGTTTCTGTCTCATAGCTCGAGAGGAGGGATCCTTTCCCTGCGTGGTTGGAAAGAATTCCCGGCGTTCCCGTCGCATCTCAAGAGGTGGCGCTCTCCACAGGAAAGGCGAGAGGAACTCCAGGGTCGTGCCACCATTCACAGTCCCCCAGATGTCTCAGTCCATTCCAGGGAAACCTGTTTTCCCTGCACTGGCTCGACTTTCAAGCCGGATCGACTCACACCACGGTGGCACGTGGGACAGCCCTGTGGGAAAGCCTCGTGGAAAAGCCTCGTGGGAAAGCCTCGAGCGAAAGCCACAGATCCCTTGATCCACGCGAAGGGAGCATGACACTGCTGCTACAGCTCGGGAGGGAAGCGCCCGTGCATGCCCCACTCGAGACGAGGACTGACTCCCTGGGGAGACTCCAGAAGTACCCCAAGATCCATGTCAGCACTGGAGAGGAATCCTCAGGTTCGGGCACTGACTCCACACAAGGTCTTAGGCCCAGCATCGAACGGGAGAGGAATCCTGAGAGGCCCCCGAGCAACTCGCATGGGGACTGGCCTTCCCTGAGGCCACCAGAGCGGGTCCTGAGGTCCCCGTCGTAAGTCAGAGCACCTGCCGCAACTCGAGAAAATCCAGGAGGTTCTCCCTCCAGGCGAGATGAAGGCATTTCCGCTGAGGCGTCTTGAGGCTAATCACACCTAACATCTGGAACTTCCAAAGGGTCCTTCACACCCTTGCTGCAACTCAAGAAGTTCCCGACATACCCGTCTCCACTCGAGAGGAAGCACGAGAGTCCCGCCCACATCCAGAGGAGCCCCGTTTCCGCCTCCTAGCTCGAGAGGAGGATCCTTTCCCTGCGTGGGGGGA
>NW_017196102.1:0-8638 GCF_001704415.2 Capra hircus
AGATGCGACGGAAAACACGGGAATTTTTTCCGGAGCACGCAGGGAAAGGATCCCTCCATCGATCTAGCAGGCGGAAACGGGCTCCTCTGGATGGGGCAGGAGTCTCGTGCTTCCTCTCGAGTGGAGACGGGTAAGTCGGGAACTTCTTGAGTTGCAGCAAGGGTGTGAAGGACCCTTTGGAATTCCAGAGGTTAGGTGTGATTAGCCTCGAGACGCCTCAGCGGAAATGGGCCTCATCTCGCCTGGAGGGGAGAACCTCCTGGATTTTCTCGAGTTGCGGCAGGTGCTCTCGACTTACGACGGGGACCTCAGGGACCCGCTCTGGTGGCCTCAGGAAAGGCCAGTCCCCATGCGAGTTGCTCGGGGCCTCTCGGGATTCCTCTCCCGTCGATCCGGGGCCTAAGACCTTGTGTGGAGTCGTGCCGGAACCTGAGGATTCCTCTCCAGTGCTGACATGGATCTTGGGTACTTCTGGAGTCTCCCCAGGGGAGTCAGTCCTCGTCTCAAGTGGGGCCTGCACGTGCGCTTTCCTCTCGAGCTGTAGCAGCAGTGTCACGCTTCCCTTCGCGTGGATCAAGGGATCTGTGGCTTTCCCTCGAGGCTTTCCCACGAGGCTTTCCCACAGGGCTGTACAAGTGCCACCGTGGTGTGAGTCGATCTTCGGCTTGAAAGTCGAGGCAGTGCAGGGAAAACAGGTTTCCCTGGAATGGACTGAGAAATCTGGGGTCTCGGGGAATGGTGGCACGACCCTGGAGTTCCTCTCGCCTTTCCGGTGGAGAGCGCCTCTCTTGAGATGCGACGGGAACGCGGGGAATTCTTTCCCACCACGCAGTGAAAGGATCCCTCCTCTCGAGCTAAGAGGCAGAAACGGGGCTCCTCTGGATGTTGGCGGATTCTCGAGCTTCCTCTCGAGTGGAGACGGGTATGTCGGGTAACTTCTTGAGTTGCAGCAAGGGTGTGAAGGACCCTTTGGAATTTACAGATGTTAGGTGTGATTAACCTCGAGACGCCTCAGCGCAAATGGGCCTCATCTCGCCTGGAGGGGAGAACCTCCTGGATTTTCTCGAGTTGCGGCATGTGCTCTCGATTTACGACGGGGACCTCAGGGACCCGCTCATGGTGGCCTCAGAAAGGCCAGTCCCCATGCGAGTTGCTCGGGCCTCTCGGGATTCCTCTCCCGTCGATGTGGGGCCTAAGATCTTGTGTGGACAGTGCCCGAACTGAGGATTCCTCTCCAGTGCTGACATGGATCTTGGCAGGTACTTCTGGCAGTCTCCCCAGGGGAGTCAGTCCTTCGTCTCAGAGTGGGGCATGGCACGTGCGCTTTCCTCCCGAGCTTTAGCAGCAGTGTCCGCTCTTCCCTTCGCGTGGATCAAGGGATCTGTGGCTTTCCCTCGAGGCTTTCCCACGAGGCTTTCCCACTGAGGCTTTCCCACAGGGCTGTCCCACGTGCCACCGTGGTGTGAGTCGAATCCTCGGCTTGAAAGTCGAGCAGTGCAGGGAAAACAGGTTTCCCTGGAATGGACTGAGACATCTGGGGGACTCTGGGAATGGTGGCACGACCCTGGAGTTCCTCTCGCCTTTCCTGTGGAGAGCGCCTCCTCTTGTAGATGCGACGGGAACGCTGGAATTCTTTCCCGACCACGCAGGGAAAGGATCCTCTCCACTCGAGCTAGGAGGCGAAAACGTGGCTCCTCTGGATGTGGGCTGTACTCTCGTGCTTCCTCTCGAGTGGAGACGGGTATGTCGGGGAACTTCTTGAGTTGCAGCAAGGGTGTGAAGGACCCTTTGGAATTTCCACGATGTTAGATGTGATTAGCCTCGAGACGCCTCAGCGGAAATGGGCCTCATCTCGCCTGGAGGGGACAACCTCCTGGATTTTCTCGAGTTGCGGCAGGTGCTCTCGACTTACGACGGGGACCTCAGGGACCCGCTCTGGTGGCCTCAGGAAAGGCCAGTCCCCATGCGAGTTGCTCGGGGGCCTCTCGGGATTCCTCTCCCGTCGATGCCGGGCCTAAGACCTTGTGTGGAGTGGGTGCCGGAACTTGAGGATTCCACTCCAGTGCTGACATCGATCTTGGGGTACTTCTGGAGTCTCCCCAGGGGAGTAAGTCCTCGTCTCAAGTGGGGCATGCACGTGCGCTTTCCTCTCCGAGCTTTAGCAGCAGTGTCACGCCTTCCCTTCGCGTGGATCAAGGGATCTGTGGCTTTCCCTCGAGGCTTTCCCACGAGGCTTTCTCACGAGGCTTTCCCACAGGGCTGTCCCACGAGCCACCGTGGTGTGAGTCGATCCTCGGCTTGAAGGTCGAGGCAGTGCAGGGATAACAGGTTTCCCTGGAATGGACTGAGACATCTGGGGGACTCTGGGAATGGTGGCACGACCTTGGAGTTCCTCTCGCCTTTCCTGTGGAGAGCGCCTCCTCTTGAGATGCGACGGGATCGCCTGGAATTCTTTCCCGAAACGCAGGGAAAGGATCCCTCCTCTTGAGCTAGGAGGTGGAAACGGGGCTCCTCTGGATGTGGGCAGAACTCTCGAGCTTCCTCTCGAGTGGAGATGGGTATGTCGGGAAAATTCTTGAGTTGCAGCAAGGGTGTGAAGGACCCTTTGGAAGTTCCAGAGGTTAGGTGTGATTAGCCTCGAGACGCCTCAGCGGAAATGGGCCTCACCTCGCCTGGAGGGGAGAACCTCCTGGATTTTCTCGAGTGGCGGCAGGTGCTCACGACTTACGACGGAGGACCACAGGGACCCGCTCTGGTGATCTCAGGAAAGGACAGTCCCCAAGCGAGTTGCTTGGGGGACTCTCTGGGATTCCTCTCCCGTCGATGCCGGGGCCTAAGACCTTGTGTGGAGTCTTTGCCGGAACCTGAGGCATTCCTCTCCAGCGCTGAAAAGGATCTTGGGTAATTCTGCAGTCTCCCAGGGGAGTCAGTCCTCGTCTCGAGTGGGGGCATGCACGTGCGCTTTCCTCCCGAGCTGTAGCAGCAGTGTCGCGCTTCCCTTCGCGTGGATCAAGGGATCTGTGGCTTTCCCTGGAGGTTTTCCCACGAGGCTTTCCCACGAGGCTTTCCCACAGGGCTGTCCCACGTGCCACCGTGGTGTGAGTCGATCCTCGGCTTGAAAGTCGAGGCAGTGCAGGGAAAACAGGTTTCCCTGGAATGGACTGAGACATCTCGGGGACTCTGGGAATGATGGCACGACCCTGGAGTTCCTCTAGCCTTTCCTGTGGAGAGCGCCTCCTCTTGAGATGCGATGGAAACGCCGGGAATTCTTTCCCGACCACGCAGGGAAAGGATCCCTCCTCTCGAGCTAGGAGGCCGGAAACGGGCTCCTCTGGATGTGGGCGGGACTCTCGTGCTTCCTCTCGAGTGGAGACGGGTATGTCGGGGAACTTTTTGAGTTGCAGCAAGGGTGTGAAGGACCCTTTGGAAGTTCCAGAAGTTAGGTGTCATTAGCCTCGAGAGGCCTCAGCGCAAATGGGCCTCATCTCGCCTGGAGGGGAGAACCTCCTGGATTTTCTCAAGTTGCGGCAGGTGCTCTCGACTTACGACGGGGACATCAGGGACCCGCTCTGGTGGCCTCAGGAAAGCCCAGTCCCCATGCGAGTTGCTCGGGGGCCTCTCGGGATTCCTCTCCCGTCGATGCCGGGGCCTAAGACTTGTGTGGAGTCGGTGCCCGAAACTGAGGATTCCTCTCCAGTGCTGGACATGGATCTTGGGGTACTTCTGCAGTCTCCCCAGGGGAGTCAGTCCTCCTCTCGAGTGGGGGCATGCACGTGTGCTTTCCTCCCAGCTGTAGCAGCCAGTGTCACGCTTCCCTTCCATGGATCAAAGGATCTGTGGCTTTCCTTCGAGGCATTCCCACGAGGCTTTCCCACGAGGCTTTCCCACCAGGCTTTCCCACAGGGCTGTCCCATGTGCCGACCGTGATGTGAGTCGATCCTCGGCTTGAAAGTCGAGGCAGTGCAGGGAAAACAGGTTTCCCTGGAATGGACTGAGAATTCTGGGTGCTCTGGGAATGGTGACACGACACTGGAGTTCCTATCGCCTTTCCTGTGGAGAGGGCCTCCTCTTGAGATGCAAGGGGAACACTGGGAATTCTTTCCGATCACGCAGGGAAAGGATTCCTCCTCTCGAGCTAGGAGGCGGAAACGGCGGCACCTCTGGTTGTGGGCGGGACTCTCGTGCTTCCTCTCGAATGGAGACGGGTATGTCGGGGAACTTCTTGAGTTGCAGCAAAGGTGTGAGGGACCCTTTGGAAGTTCCAGATGTTAGATGTGATTTAGCCTCAAGACTCCTCAGCGGAAATGGGCCTCATCTCGCCTGGAGGGGAGAACCTCCTGGATTTTCTCGAGTTTGCGACAGGTGCTCTCGACTTACATCGGGGATCTCAGGGACCCGCTCTGGTGGCCTCAGGAAAGGCCAGTCCCCATGCGAGTTGCTCGGGGCCTCTCGGATTCCTCTCCCGTCGATGCCGGGGCCTAAGACCTTGTGTGGAGTCGGTCCCGGACCCTGAGGATTCCTCTCCATTGCTGACATGGATCTTGGGGTACTTCTGGAGTCTCTCCAGGGGAGTCAGTCCCTCGTCTCGAGTGGGGGCATGCACGTGCGCTTTCCTCCCGAGCTGTAACAGCAGTGTCACGCTTCCCTTCTTGTGGATCAAGGGATCTGTGGCTTTCCCTTGAGGCTTTCCCAGGAGGCTTTCCCAGGAAGTTTCCCACAGGGCTATCCCACGAGCCACCGTGGTGTGAGTCGATCCACGGCTTGAAAGTCGAGGCAGTGCAGGGAAGACAGGTTTCCCTGGAATGGACTGAGACATCTGGGGGACTCTGGGAATGGTGGCCACGACCCTGGAGTTCCTCTCGCCTTTCATGTGGAGAGCGCCTCCTCTTGAGATGCGACGGGAACGCCGGGAATTCTTTCCCGACCACGCAGGGAAAGGATCCCACCTCTCAATCTAGGAGGCCTAAACGGGGCTCCTCTGTATGTGGGCGGGACTCTCGTGCTTCCTCTCGAGTGGAGTCGGGTATGTCGGGGAACTTCTTCAGTTGCAGCAAGGGTGTGAAGGACCCTTTGGAAGTTCCAGACTTTAAGTGTGAATAGCCTCGAGACGCCTCAATGGAAATGTTCCTCATCTCGCCTGGAGGGGAGAACCTCCCGGATTTTCTCGAGTTGCGGCAGGTGCTCTTGACTTCTGACGGGGACCTCAGGGACCTGCTCCGGTGGCCTCAGGAAAGGCCAGTCCCCATGCGAGTTTGCTCGCGGCCTCTCGGGATTCCTCTCCCGTCGATGCTGGGGCCTAAGACCTGGTGTGGATTCGGTGCCGGAACGTGAGCTTTCCTCTCCAGTGCTGACATGGATCTTGGGGTACTTCTGGAGTCTCCCCAGGGGAGTCAGTCCTCGTCTCGAGAGGGGTATGCACGTGCCCTTTCCTCCCTAGCTGTGGCAGCTGTTTGGCACTTCCCTTCGCGTGGATCAAGGGATCTGTGGCTTTCCATTGAGGCTTTCCCAGGAGGCTTTCCCACGAGGCTTTCCACGAGGCTATCCCTCGAGGCTTTCCCACAGGGCTGTCCCACGTGCCACCGTGGTGTGAGTCGATCCTTGGCTTGAAAGCCGATGCAGTGCAGGGAAAACAGGTTTCCCTGGAATGGACGGAGACATCTGGGGGACTCTGGGAATGGTGGCACGACCCTGGAGTTCCTCTCGCCTTTCCTGTGGAGAGCGCCTCCTCTTGAGATGCGACCGGAACTTCGGGAATTCTTTCCGACCACGCAGGGGAAAGGATCCCTCCTCTCGAGCTAGGAGGCGGAAACGGGGGGCTCCTCTGGATGTGGGGTGAACTCTCGTGCTTCCTCTCGAGTGGAGACGGGTATGTCGGGGATCTTCTTGAGTTGCAGCAAGGGTGTGAAGGACCCTTTGGAAGTTCAGAGGTTAGGTGTGATTAGACCTCGAGACGCCTCAGCGGAAATGGGGCCTCATCTCGCCTGGAGGGGAGAACCTCCTGGATTTTCGTCGAGTTGCGGCAGGTGCTCTCGACTTACGACGGGGACCTCAGGGACCCGCTGGTGGCCTCAGGAAAGGCCAGTCCCCATGCGAGTTGCCCGGGGGCCTCTCGGGATTCCTCTCCCGTCGATCCGGGCCTAAGACCTTGTGTGAGTCGGTGCCGGAACCTCCTTCCTCTTCAGTTCCAACATGGATCTTGGGGTACTTCTGGAGTCTCCCCCGGGCAGTCAGTCCTCATCTCGAGTGGGGGCATGCACGTGCGCTTTCCTCCGAGTTGTTGGCAGCAGTGTGGCGCTTCCATTCGCGTGGATCAAGGGATCTTGGCTTTCCATCGAGGCTTTCCCAGAGGCATTTTTCCCACGGCTTTCCCACAGGGCTGTCCCACGTGCCACCGTGGTGTGAGTCGATCCTCGGCTTGAAAGTCGAGGCAGTGCAGGGAAAACAGGTTTCCCTGGAATGGACTGAGACATCTGGGGACTCTGGAAATGGTGTCACGATCCTGGAGTTCCTCTCGCCTTTCCTGTGGAGAGGGCCTCCTCTTTGAGTTGCGACGGAACGCCGGGAATTCTTTCCCGACCACGCAGGGAATGGATCCCTCCTCTCGAGCTAGGAGGCGGAAACGGGGCTCCTCTGGATGTGGGCAGAACTCTCGTGCTTCCTCTCGAGTGGAGACGGTATGTCGGGGAACTTCTTGAGTTACAGCAAGGGGTGTGAGACCCTTTGGAATTCCAGATAAATGTTGATAGCCTCGAGACGCCTCAGTGGAAATGGCCTCATGCTGGAGGGAGAACCTCCTGGATTTTTATCGAGTTGCGGCAGGTGCTCTCGACTTTCGACGGGACCTCAGGGACCCGCTCTGGTGGCCTCAGGAAAGGCCAGACCCCATGCGAGTTGCTCGGGGCCTCTCCGGATTCCTCTCCCTTCGATGCCGGGCCTAAGACCTTGTGTGGAGTCGGTGCCGGAACCTGAGGATTCCTCTCCAGTGCTGGCATGGATCTTGGGTACATTCTGGAGTCTCCCCCGGGGAGTCAGTCCTCATCTCGAGAGGAGCATGCACGTGCGCTTTCCTCCCGAGTTGTGGCAGCAGTGTAGCGCTTCCATTCGCGTGGATCAAGGGATTGTGGCTTTCCCTCGAGGCTTTCCACGAGGCTTTCCCACAGGGCTGCCCACGTGCCACCGTGGTGTGAGTCGATCCTCGGCTTGAAAGTGGAGGCAGTGCAGGGAATCAGGTTCCCTGCGAATGGACTGAGACATCTGGGGACTCTGGCGAATGGTGGCACGACGCTGGAGTTCCTCTCACCTTTCCTGTGGAGAGCGCCTCCTCTTGAGATGCGAGCGGAAACGCCGGAATTTTTTCCGAGCACGCAGGAGGGAAAGGATCCCTCCATCGATCTAGCATAGCAGCCGCCAGCAAACAGCGGCATCTACTGAGATCTGGGCGGCATCTCTCGCTGCTTTCCTCCTCTCGCACGTGGAGCACTGCGGTATGTCGCAGGCAACCTTTCCTGATGTTGACCCAGCAACAGGGTGTGGGGAGGACCCTTTATGCGAAGTCCAGAGCCGTTAGGGTGCTGATTATTAGGCCTCAATGTACGTCCTCAGGCTGCAAATGGGCCTCATCTCGCCTGGCAGGGGGAGGAATCTTCCTGGATTTTCCTCGTATCGTTGCGCAGCTTCCGCTGTGCCCTGTCCTACTTTACGCACAGGCGCGACCTCGCAGGGGCTACCCCTCTTGGGTCCTACGCCAAACCCGGCCGATCCCGTCCTACCCACTCTCCAGACATACCACCGCACACACGCCGGGTGCGCGACACCGCCACGCACCCGATAGTACCGGTAGGCCTCAGGACCGTCTCCAAGGCCAGTCCTACCCATTCGACTTGTTGCCTCCGGGCGGCCTCTCCGCCTGCGGCCATATCCTCTCCCGTCCGTACAGTCGCGCCGCTAAAGCCAATTTGTGTGGAGTCAGCGGGTGCCCCCGGAAAACTTTCGCAGCGCATTTCCTCTCTCCATAGCTGCCCCTGACATGGAACGTTGCTGCTAGTACTCCTCTGATGCTCTCCCCAGGCGCGGAGTCAGTCCTACGTCTCCGAGTTGCCGGGCCTGCACGCTGTGCCTATTCCTCTCGCAGGCGGTGTAGCCCTCAGCCAGTGTCACGGCTTGTCGGTAGCAGACCCTTGCTGCTGGCGCCTCCCCCACCGTCGGTGCGGGCACCTCTCGCAAGCAATTTCCTTTCTCCGTGCTGACACTAGCATCCTTGCTGCGGCTACTTCTGCAGTCGTCCCCAGTCCTCCGGCGTCAGTTCCTTCGTCTCGCAGCTCCGCTGGCCGTGCATGCCACTGTGCGCTTTGCTCCTCCTCCGCATCTGTGAAGCAGCGAGCCGAGGCCGCGCTTGCTCACTGCTTTCTCCCTGCTCTGCTTTCGCGAGCATCTATAGAGAGAGGACAGTCCCTCTGGAACTGCCCTCTCGGGCCACACGGTACCGTCCCACCGTCAAACACAATGCAGCGAGAGGACAGGTCTTGGCCCGAAGAACCGTTGCCTTGGAGCCCTACAAGAGACGGCGAGCGACCTTGATCTGCTCGAATCTCAAGCTGTCACTCCAAGGAACACCTGTACTCATGTGCCCACTGCGGCC
>NW_017196103.1:0-8638 GCF_001704415.2 Capra hircus
CCCGTCTCACTCGAGGAGGAAGCACGAGAGACACGCCCACATCCAGAGGAGCCCCCGTTTCTGCCTCCTAGCTTGACAGGGGGGATCCTTTCCCCTGAGTGTTGGGGAAAGATGCCCGGCGTTCCCGTCGCATTCTCAAGAGGAGGCGCTCTCCACAGGAAGGGCGAGAGGAACTCCAGGGTCGTGCCACATTCCCATGAGTCCCCCAGATGTCTCAGTCCATTCCAGGGAAACCTGTTTTCCCTGCACTGCCTCGCCTTTCAAGCTGAGGATCGACTCACACCGGGTGGCACGTGGCACAGCCCTGTGGGAAAGCCTCGTGGAAAGCCTCGTGGGAAAGCTCGAGCGAAAGCCACAGATCCTTGATCCACTCGAAGGGAACCGTGTGAAACTGCTGATACAGCTCGGGAGGAAAGCGAACGTGCATGCCCCACTCCGAGACGAGGACTGACGCCCCCTGAAGAGACTCCAGAAGTACCCCAAGTTGCATGTCAGCACTGGAGAGGAATCCTCAGGTTCCGGCACCGACTCACACAATGTCTTAGGCCACAGCATCGACGGGAGAGGAATCCCGAGAGGCCCCCGAGCAAATCGCATGGGGACTGGCCTTTCCTGAGGCCACCAGAGCGGGTCCTGAGGTCCCCGTCGAAAGTCGAGAGCACCTGCCGCAACTCGAGAAAATCCAGGAAGTTCTCCCCTCCAGGCTAGATGAGGCCCTTTTCCGCTGAGGGCGTCCCGAGGCTAATCACACCTAACCTCTGGAACTTCCCAAGGGTCCTTCAACCCTTGCTGCGACTCAACAAGTTCCCCGACATACCGTCTCCACTCGAGAGAAGCACGAGAGTCCAGCCCACATCCAGAGGAGGCCCCCGTTTCCACCTTCTAGCTCGAGAGGAGGGATCCTTTCCCTGCGTGTTCAGGAAAGAATTCCCGGCGTTCCCGTCGCATCTCAAGAGGAGGCGCTCTCCACAGGAAACGCGAGAGGAACTCCAGGGTCGTGCCACCATTCCCCTGAGTCCCCGCAAGATGTCTCAGTCCATTCCATGGAAACCTGTATTCCCTGCACTGCTCTCGACTTTCAGCCAAGGATAGACTCACTCCACGGTGGCACGTGGGACAGCCCTGTGGGTAAGCCTCGTGTGAAAGCCTCGAAGGAAAGCCACACATCCTTAATCCACGCGAAGGGAAGCGTGACCCTGCTGTTACAGCTCGGGAGGAAAGCGCACGTGCATGCCCCCTCTCGAGACGATGACTGACTCCCCTGGGGAGACTCCAGACGTACCCCAAGATCCATGTCAGCACTGGAGAGGAATCCTCAGGCTCCCGGCACCAACTCCACACAAGGTATTGGGATCCGCATCGACGGGAGAGGAATCCCGAGAGGCCTCTGAGCAACTCGCATGGGGACTGGCCTTTCCTGAGGCCACCAGAGCGGGTCCCTGAGGTCCCGTCATAAGTAGAGAGCACCTGCTTCAACTCGAGTAAATCCAGGAGGTTCTCCCCTCTAGGCGAGATGAGGCCGCATTTCCGCAGAGGCGACTCGGCAGCTAATCACACCTATCCTCTGGAACTTCCAAAGGGTCTTTCACACCCTTACTGCAAATTAAGAAGTTCCTCGACATACACGTCTCCACTCTAGAGGAATAAAGAGAGTCCCGCCCACATCCAGAGGAGCCCCGTTTCCGCTTCCTAGCTCGAGAGGAGTGATCCTTTCCCTCCTGGGTCGAGAAAGAATTCCCGGCGTTCCCGTCCCATCTCAAGAGAGGTGCTCTCCACAGGAAAGGCGAGGGGAACTCCAGGGTCGTGCCACCATTCCCAGAGTCCCCCAGATGTCTCAGTTCATTCCAGGGAAAACTGTTTTCCCTGCACTGCCTCGACTTTCATGCCGAGGATCGACTCACACCAGGGTGGCACGTGGGACAGCCCTGTGGGAAAGCCTCGTGGGAAAGCCTCGTGGGAAAGCCTCGAGCGAAAGCCACAGATCCCTTGATCCACGGGAAGGGAAGTGTGACACTGCTGCTACAGCTCGGGAGGAAATCGCACGTGCATGCCCCCCACTCGAGACGAGGACTGACTCCCCTGGGGAGACTCCAGAAGTACCCCCAAGATCCATGTCGGCACTGGAGAGGAATCCTCAGGTTCCGGCACCGACTCCACATAACATCTTAGGCCCCGGCATCGACGGGAGAGGAATCCCGAGAGGCCCCGAGCAACTCGCATGGGGACTGGCCTTTCCTGAGGCCACAGAGCGGGTCCCCGATGTCCCCGTCGTAAGTCGAGAGCACCTGCCGAAACTCGAGAAAAAATCCAAGAGGTTCTACCCTCCAGGCGAGATGAGGGCCATTTACGCTGAGGTGTCTCGAGGCTAATCACACCTAACCTCTGGAACTTCCAAAGCGTCCTTCACACGCTTATTGAAACTCAAGAAGTTCCCCGACATACCGGTCTCCACCCGAGAGGAAGCAGGAAAGTTCCGCCCACATCCAGAGGAGCCCCGTTTCCGCCTCCTGGCTCGAGAGGAGGGATCCTTTCCCTGCGTGGTGGGGAAAGAATTCCCTGCGTTCCCGTCGCATCTCAAGAGGAGGCGCTCTGCACAGGAAAGGCGAGAGGAACTCCAGGGTCGTGCCACCATTCCCCGAGTCCCCCAGATGTCTCAGTCCATTCCAGGGAAACCTGTTTTCCCTGCACTGCCTCGACTTTCAAGCCGAGGATCGACTCACACTACGGTGGCATGTGCGACAGCATTGTGGGAAAGCCTCATGGGAAAGCCTCATGGGAAAGCCTCGAGGGAATGCCCCTTATCCCTTGATCCACGCCAAAGGAAGTGTGACACTGCTGCTACAACTCGGGAGGAAAGCGCACCTGCATGCCCCCACTAGAGACGAGGACTGACTCCCCTGGGGAGACTCCAGAAGTACCCCAAGATCCATGTCAGCATTGGAGAGGAATGCTCAGGTTTCGACACCGACTCCACACAAGGTCTTAGGCCCCGGCATCAATGGGAGAGGAATCCCGAGAGGCCCCCGAGCAACTCGCATGGGGACTGGCCTTTGCTGACGCCGCCCAAAGCGGGTCCCTGAGGTCCCCGTCATAAGTCGAGAGCACCTGCCGCAACTCGAGAAAATCCAGGAGGTTCTCCCCTCCAGGCGAGATGAGGCCCATTTCCGCTGAGGCGACTCGAGGCAAATCACACCTAACCTCTGGAACTTCCAAAGGGTCTTTCACACCCTTGCTGCAAATCAAGAAGCTCCCCGACATACCCGTTTCCACTCGAGAGGAAGCACGAGAGTCCCGCCCACATCCAGAGGAGGCCCGTTTCCGCCTCCTAGCTCAAGAGGAGGGGTCCTTCCACTGCGTGCTCAGGAAAGAAATACCGGCGTTTCCGTCGCATCTCAGGAGAACGCACTCTACACAGGAAAAGCGAGAGGAACTACAGGGTCGTGCCACCATTCCCCGAGTCCCCCAGATGTCTCAGTCCATTCAAGGGAAACCTGTTTTCCCTGCACTGCCTCGACTTTCAAACCGAGGATCGACTCACACTACAGTGGCACGTGGGACAGCCATGTGGAAAAGCCTCGTGGGAAAGCCTCGTGGGAAAAACTCGAGGGAAAGCCCCTGATCCCTTGATCCACGCGAAGGGAAGCGCGACACTGCTGCTACAGCTCGGGAGGAAAGCGTCCATGCATGCCCCACTCGAGACGAAGACTGACTGCCCTGGGGAGACTCCAGAAGTACCCAAGATCCATGTCAGCAGTGGAGAGGAATGCTCAGCTTCCGGCACCGACTCCACACAAGATCTTAGGCCCCGGCATCGACCGGAGAGGAATCCCGAGAGGCCCCCGAGCAACTCGCATGGGGACTGGCCTTTCCTGAGTCCACCTGAGCGGGTCCCTGTGGTCCCCGTCGTAAGTCGAGAGCAGCTGCCGCAACTCGAGAAAATCCTGGAGGTTCACTCCTCCAGGCGAGATGAGGCCCATTTCCGCTCAGGCGTCTCGAGGCTCATCACACCTAACCTCTGGAACTTCCAAAGGGTCCTGTACACCCTTGCTGCAACTCAAGAAGTTCCCCGACATACACGTCTCCACTCGAGAGGAAGCCCGAGAATTCTGCCAACATCCAGAGGAGCCCCGTTTCTGCCTCCTAGCTGGAGAGGAAGTATCCTTTCCTGCGTGGTCGGAAAGAATTCCCGGCATTCGGTCAATCTCAAGAGGAGGCGCTCTCCACAGGAAAGGCGAGAGGATCTCCAGGGTCGTGCCACCATTCCAGAGTCCCCCTGATGACTCAGTCCATTCCAGTGAAACCTCTTTTTCCTGCACTGCCTCGACTTTCAAGCCGAGGATCGACTTACACCCCGATGGCACGAGGACAGCCCTGTGGAAAGCCTCGAAGGAAAGCCACTGATCCTTGATCCACGCAAAGGGAAGCGTGACACTGCTGCTACAGCTCGGGAGGAAAGCGCACGTGCATGCCCCACTCGAGACGAGGACTGACTCCCCTGTGGAGACTCCAGAAGTACCTCAAGATCCATGTCAGCACTGGAGAGGAATCCTCAGGTTCCGCACTGACTCCACACAAGGTCTTAGGCCCTAGCATCGACGGGAGAGGAATCCCGAGAGGCCCGAGCAACACGCATGGGGACTGGCCTTTCCTGAGGCCACCAGAGCGGGTCCCTGAGGTCCCCGCCGTAAGTGCAGAGCTCCTGCCCCAACTCGAGAAAATCCAGGACGTTCTCCCCTCCAGGTGAGATGAGGCCCATTTCCGCTGAGGCGTCTCGAGGCTAATCACACCTAACCTCTGGAACTTCCAAAGGGTCCTTCACACCCTTGCTGCAACTCAAGAAGTTCCCCGACATACCGTCTCCATTCGAGAGGAAGCACAAGAGTCCCGCCCACATCCAGAGGAGCCCCATTTCCACCTCATAGCTCGAGAGGAGGGATCCTTTCCTGCGTGGTCGGGAAAGAGTTCCCGGCGTTCCCGTTGCATCTCAAGAGGAGGCGCTCTCCACAGGAAAGGCGAGAGGAACTCCAGGGTCGTGCCACCATTCCAGAGTCCCCAGATGTCTCAGTCCATTCCAGGGAAACCTGTTTTCCCTGCACTGCCTCGACTTTCAAGCCGAGGATCGACTCACACCACGGTGGCACGTGGGACAGCCCATGGGAAAGCCTCTTGAGAAAGCTTCTGGGGAAAGCCACAGATCCCTTGACCCACGCGAAGGGAAGCATGACACTGCAGCTACAGCTCGGGAGGAAAGCACAAGTCATGCCCCATAAGAGACGAGGACTGACTCCCCTGGGGAGACTCCAGAAATACCCCTAGATCCTTGTCAGCACTGGAGAGGAATCCTCAGTTCTGGAACCGACTCCACACAAGGTCTTGTTCCCTGGCATCGAAGAGAGAGGAATCCCGAGAGGCCCCGAGCAACTCGCATGGGGATTGGCCTTTCCTGAGGCCACCGGAGCGGGTCCTGAGGTCCCATCGTAAGTCGAGAGCACCTGCCGCAACTCAATAAAATCCAGGATGTTCTCCCTTCAAGGTGAGATGAGGCCCATTTCCGCTGAGGCGTCTCGAGTCTAATCACACCTAACCTCTGGAACTCCCAAAGGGTCCTTCACACCCTTGCTGAAACTCAAGAAGTTCCCCGACATACCCGTCTCCACTCGAGAGGAAGCACGAGAGTCCCGTCCACATCCAGAAGAGCCCCGTTTCCGCCTCCTAGCTCGAGAGGATGGATACTTTACCTGCGTGGTCGAGAAAGAATTCCCGGCGTTCAGGTCGCATCTTAAGAAGAGGCCCTCTCCACAGGAACGTCGAGAGGAACTCCAGGGTCATGATACCATTTCCAGAGTCCCCGAGAGGTCTCAGTACATTCTAGCGAAAACTGTTTTCCCGGCACGGCCTCGACTTTCAAGCCGAGGATCCACTCACACCACGGTGGCATGTGGGACAGCCCAGTGGGAAAGCCTCCTGGGAAAGCCTTGTGGAAAGCCTCGAGGGAAAGCCACAGATCCCTTGATCCACGCGAAGGGAAGCGTGAAACTGCTGCTACAGCTCGGTAGGAAAGCGCACGTGCATGCCCTCACTCGAGACGAGGACTAACTCCCCTGGGCAGACTCCAGAAGTACCCAAAGATCCATGTCAGCACTGGAGAGGAATCCTCAGGTTCCGACACCCACTCCACACAAGTTCTTAGGCCCCGGCATCGAAGGGAGAGGAATTCCGAGAGGCCCCCGTGCAACTCGCATGGGGACTGGCCTTTCCTGAGGCCACCAAAGCGGTCCCTGAGGTCCACGTCTTAAGTCGAGAGAAGCTGCCGCAACTCGAGAAAATCCAGAGGGTTCTCCTCTCCAGGCGAGATGAGGCCCATTTCTGCTGAGGCGTCACCAGGGTAATCACACCTAAACTCTGGAACTTCCAAAGGGTCCTTCACATCCTTGCTGCAACTCAAGAAGTTCTCCGACATACCCGTCTCCACTCGAGAGGAAGCACGAGAGTCCCGCCCACATCCAGAGGAGCCCCGTTTCCACCTCCTAGCTCGAGAGGAGGGATCCTTTCCCTGCGTAGTCGGGAAAGAATTCCTGGCGTACCCATCGCATCTCAAGAGCAGGCGCTCTCCACAGGAAAGGCGAGAGGAACTTCAGGTCGTGCCACCATTCCCAGAGTCCCCCAGATGTCTCAGTCCATTCCAGGGAAACCTGTTTTCCCTGCACTGCCTCGACTTTCAAAACGAGGATCGACTCACACCACGATGGCACGTGGGACAGCCCTGTGGGAAAGCCTCGTGGGAATGCCTGGTGGGAAAGCCTCGAGGGAAAGCCACAGATCCCTTGATCCACGCAAAGGGAAGCGTGACACTGTTGCTACAGCTCGGGAGGAAAGCGCAAGTGCATGCCCCCACTCGAGACGAGGACTGACTCCCCTGGGAGACTCCAGAAGTACCCCAAGATCCATGTCAGCAATGGAGAGGAATCGCAGGTTCCGGCACCGACTTCACACAAGGTCTTAGGCCCTGGCATCAACGGGAGAGGAATCCCGAGAGGCCCCCAAGCAACTCGCATGGGGACTGGCCTTTCCTGAGGCCACCAGAGTGGGTCCCTGAGTCCCCGTCTTAAGTTGAGAGCACCTGCCGCAACTCGAGAAAATCTGGGAGGTTCTCCCCTCCAGGCGACATGAGGCTCATTTCCGCTGAGTTGTCTCGAGGCTAATCACACCTAACCCCTGGAACTTTCAAAAGGTTATTCACACCCTTGCTGCAACTCCAAAAGTTCCCCGACATACCCGTCTCCACTCGAGAGGAAGCACGAGACTCCCGCCCACATCCAGAGGAGCCCCGTTTCCGCCTCCTAGCTCGAGAGCAGGGATCCTTTACCTGCGTTGTCGGGAAAGAATTCCCGGCGATCCCGTCGCATCTCAAGAGGAGGCACTCTCCACAGGAAAGGCGAGAGGAACTCCATAGTCGTGCCACCATTCCCAGAGTCCCCCAGATGTCTCAGTCCATTCCAGGGAAACCTGTTTTCCCTGCACTGCCTCGACTTTAAAGCCGAGGATCGACTGACACCACGGTGGCTCGAGGGACAGCCCTGTGGGTAGGCCTCGTGGGAAAGCCTCGAGGGAAAGCCACAGATCCCTTGATCCACGCAAAGGGAAGCGTGACACTGTTGCTACAGCTCGGGAGGAAAGCGCACGTGCATGCCCCCCACTCGAGACGAGGACTGACTCCCCTGGGGAGACCCAGAATTACCCCAAGATCAATGTCAGCACTGGAGAGGAATCCTCAGGTTCCGGAACTGACTCCACACAAGATCTTAGGCCCGAGCATCGACGGTTAGGAAACCTGAGAGGCCCCCGAGCAACTCGCATGGGGACTGGCCTTTCCTGAGGCCACCAGAGCGGGTCCCTGAGGTGCCCGTCGTAAGTCGAGAGCACCTGCCCCAAATCGAGAAAATCCAGGAGGTTCTCCCCTCCAGGGGAGATGAGGCCAATTTCCGCTGAGGCGTCTCCAGGCAAATCACACCTAACCTCTGGAACTTCCAAAGAGTGCTTCACACCCTTGCTGCAACTCAAGAAGTTCCCCCGACATACCCGTAACACTCGAGAGGAAGCAGGAAAGTCCCGCCCACATCCAGAGGAGCCACCTTTCCGCCTCATAGCTCGAGAGGTTTGATCCTTTCCCTGCGTGGTCGGAAAAGATTTCGCGACGTTCCCATCGCATCTCAAGCGGCGGCGCTCTCCACAGGAAAGCGAGAGGAACTCCAGGGTCGTGCCACCATTCCCAGAGTCCCCCAGATGTCTCAGTCCATTCCAGGGAAACCTGTTTTCCCTGCACTGTTTTGACTTTCAAGCCGAGGATCAACTCACACCACGGTGGCACGTGGGACAGCACTGTGGGAAAGCCTCGTGGAAAGCCTGTTGGGAAATCCTCGAGGGAATGCCACAGATCCCTTGTTCCACGCGAAGGGAAGTGTGACACTGCGGCTACAGCTCGGGAGGAAAGCGAACGTGCATGCCCCAATCGAGACGAGGACTGACTCCCTGGGGAGACTCCAGAAGTACCGCGAGATCCATGTCAGCACTGGAGAGGAATCATCAGGTTCCCACACCGACTCCACACAAGATCTTAGGCCCCGGCATCAACGGGAGA
>NW_017196104.1:0-8638 GCF_001704415.2 Capra hircus
AGGCTTTCCCACGAGGCTTTCCCACAGGGCTGTCCCACGCGTGTGTGTGTGCTGGTGTGAGTGATCCTCGGCTTGAAAGTCGAGGCAGTGCAGGGAAACAGGTTTCCCTGGAATGGACTGAGACATCTGGGGGACTCTGGGAATGGTGGCACGACCCTGGAGTTCCTCTCGCCTTTCCTGTGGACAGCGCCTCCTCTTGAGATGCGACGGAACGCCGGGAATTCTTTCCCGACACGCAGAAAAGGATCCCTCCTCTCGAACTTGGAGGCGGAAACTGGGGCTCCTCTGGATGTGCCGGGACTCTCGTGCTTCCTCTCGAGTGGAGACGGGTATGTTGGGGAACTTCTTGAGTTGCAGCAAGGGTGTGAAGGATCCTTTGGAATTCCAGAGGTTAGGTGTGTTTAGAGTCGAGACGCCTTAGCGGAAATGGGCCTCATCTCCCTGGAGGGAGAATCTCCTGGATTTTTTCGAGTTGCGGTACTTGCTCTCGCCTTACGACGGGGACCACTGGGACCCGCTCTGGTGGCCTCAGGAAAGGCCAGTCCCCATGCGAGTTGCTCGGGGGCCTCTCGGGATTCCTCTCCCGTCGATGCCAGGGCCTAAGACCTTGTGTGGAGTCGGTGCCTGCCGGGGTCCACCCCCGTGGATCCAGGTAATTCGAAGGGTGGACGGCGTTGGCTTGGAAAGACTTGTTTGTTTATTAATGTAAGATTAGATTAAGAAACTATAGTGTAGTAAGAAGATTAAGTGGAGGAAGAGGGCTGAATAGCTTGGTTTACGTGGAAGGCCAATAAAATTCCAGACAAGGAATTTGCACCATCTACGTTGGGCCACCGGCGCCCGCTTGAATATCTAAGGGTGCCTCGCCTTAAGCTCCCTTTCGTGCGGGTCTTAACAGCCGGGGCAAGTAAGTAGACCTGGCGAGCCTCCGCGCCCCAGATGGAGATTCAGCCTGAAGTTAAAGTAAAGAGCAGAGAGAGGGAAGGGGAGAGAAGAAGAGAGAGAGAGAGACATGGGGGGAGAAGAGTCCCAAGAAACCAGGCCGAGAGACTAGTTCGAGAAACTGGCCCCCATCCTTTATTGTTCAGAAGGCCTTTTATACTTTTGATAAAACACGGAGATCATTGGGTAACACAAAATTATGTAGCGTTCGCACCCAGATTCTTTCCGTATATCATTTTGTATACAAAAGGTCTCAGGTGATTTACATTATCTTTTGGCCAAGAGGCTTGTTAACACTTTTTGGCTCTCTTCCTTAATGAATGATAATTTTGTTTCCCCTGAAGTGTTTTTTTTTTTTAATCTGCATCTCCTTAAAGCATTAAAGTTACATCTCTATAGAACAAAGGTGCAGTGGGATATAACAAAGAAGGTACTTAACTCAAAGATCTAATGTTGCTAATACCAGGTCTACTACTTGTTTTTCTATATACCAACTATATCTAAAAATAAAGGATATGAAAATTTGGCAGCAAGCATTGACCCAAAAAAATGAAACCTTTAATCAGTCCTATTCTAAAGATTTTGACTCCTCGGAAGCTCCTACATTCCTAGGATGTTTTAAGCTTCCTGTGCCTCCTGCCTCAGGAGGCTTCAAAACAATCACATGCGCAGCTGTACGAGTCCTGCAGGCAGGCTAGAAAGCCATCGGAGGGTTTTTGGATTGAAACACTCTTTCAAATGCAGAAGACTAAAGCCCTGATTTGACTTTTTCCAGAAAATGTCAGAAGAGTGGAAAAGCAGAGCACAAAAGCCGGCAGATTTTTGTTGGGGTACGTGCTTAGGAATTTCCAGAGGGATCCCTGAAGTCTGAGCACGCCTTGCGTATGTCAGCTTCCTTCCTCATGACCTTGTCACGGGCGGGATTCCTCACACTGGCTCCCAGCATCTCACCCTGTTTTATTTTAAATAATTAATTATTTATGTTTAAAATCAGGTGCAGTTCTGTCGCGAGATTCCGAATGCTCTGCCGAAGAATCTAGACAATACAGGGAAGAATGATTACGAGGAGCAAGATTATAAAGAGTAGACAGAATAGTCTTTCCAGAAATGAAGTTAGAGAAAGTGTGGAAAAAGTCATTGGCTTCTCCTGAGGTGGTAAAATCTAATCGGGAGTGTTCCAAGGTCTGAATCTGGTTATGCAGTTTCCCTAAGTCTAAACTAATATCTGAGCTGTTCCAAAACACCTAAAACTTGATTTTTTAACATATTGGGCATTTACACTTGTTGAGTCAATGACCGCTGCCATAGTAACAATAACAGTTATTGTAACACAGCAAGAACATAATTATCATATCAATAAGTTGTTACAGTTACAGGACATCTTTAAAACCACAAAAGAGCAGACATTACTTTGAGGAGTTAAACAAGATGAAAACATCCATGGTTGACAAGTCGCTACATTAGGTACGTTAAGTTTTCTGGAATCATTGGTGAAAAGAAGAACATAAGGAGAGGATAGACAAGCCAAAATAGAGTAAATAGAGTCATTTTCTGGTTGGAGTTTGCGCTGCAGCAGCTGTTAGTCCCGCCGGGATCTTGATGTTTCTTTTGCCTCTTCTGCCGGTGGGAGCAGCGGCCTTCACCCCGCCCTCTGACACTGGCGCTGTAACGGGGCTGCGAGTGCGGTGCACTGGGTTCCGTCAGTCAGGCTGGCCCCGCCCGCAGCTTTTTGGTGCACGGCTGTTTCCCGCGGCGGTGGCGGCAGAGAAGTTCCCTTTTTCTTTTGTGGCGAATCAGTCTGTCCGGGATCCAAATTGACGAATCTGCACCCTGTGGAAAAAATATAACACTTCCTCGACCCGCAGCAAATTCTGGGTCGGGATCTTTTTGTTATCTGGAGATCTTTTTGCTTTACCAATGGCTTTTTATTTTACTGTTCCAAACGAATCAGCATTTAACTTATTACAAAGAGAACATGTTGTAAAATCTGATGGGGAAAACTATACTTAATTTCTCCTTTTTTAATTTTTGAATTAACAAAGCACGTGAGGGTAAATGATGCAAGATCTGATCACAAGAATTTCCTATAGCAATCTGCCAATCATCAAACATTTTGAAAAGCATCAAGTTGTTTTTTGTTATATGGAATTACAATTTTTGATGGCTCTTTACTAAACAATTTAATAAATCAGTATGCTTGAATTAATCTTTTAAATTAATATGGCAGTAATTTTTTCTTAGGCAGAGGCCATTGTTCCACCAAGTTGGGATAAGATAAAAACTATTTTTGGGGGGGTCATTAGATGGAACCAATGGGGCCTTCTTGTCACAAGCATCCTGTAGGTATACATTTTGTGGCAAGAATAATTTAATCTCCTTTTTTGGCAATATTAATCTTAATTAACTGATCATTTAAAGCCTCATTCACTTTAAACGAAAGCCAACTGTGTCACACTAGTCAACTTTTTCTTAGAACTGGGATTAGGATTGTTTTTTTTTCAGCAATCAAACAAAAGGCTTTAAATCTACAAAAGTCCAGTTTTAAATGTGGGCATATCCAATTAATATCAACTAATAATTTTTGGAAATCATTTAAAGTTAGTAAACAATCTCTCAGCAGCTTTAAAAGGACATTATCAGTTTTAAAACTTTTGGCAGACCCAAATATAAGAAGGCAAGAAAGCTTTTTTAATGATCTTTTTATAACCCAAATCTGGTCTATAGCCTTTTAGATGACAAGTAGCCATTTAATCTTTGCTTGAATACTTCCAGCAACGGGGAGCTCACTATTCACCAAGGTTTTAAACTCTCTCTCACCTCTTACTCTATAGCATTTTTATCCTGCATACCACCTTTTCTAATCCCACCAACTCCTTTTCAGTAGTATATGTTGGCCAGGAGCTGCGCTAGTCTCTCAGCAATCTAAGAAACGTCTTGTCTATTGTCTAACAGCCATGACATTTTATATCTTTAAAAAATCTTTTAAAGGCCAAGAAGCTGCAATTTTTTGCACCCAAAAAGCTAGATCTAGATCCTCTGGGGCTTTTTTTGTCTGGTTTTTTTCTGTCTGGTAATAAGGTAAAAGCAAAAGCTGTGCTATTTTTTAATTTTAATTACACAGTTTTAGGCAGGTGGCGATATCAAAACTTCAATTTTTTAGTATAATCAGAATTTACTACACAAGAACTACCGAAATTTTTTGAAAAGAAAGCAAGCTATGCCCCCAGCACAAGTCTTACAATGTCCTCAGGAAGGGGACTAGCCACTGGAATCTGAGTCAGGAGCTATTATTATTAAGGTGGTGGAACTGAGGTCCAGGCCTGAGCTACCTGGGGTTGTTTGGCACGGCTTGTTATCTCTGTTTAGCAAGACATTTTGGCAAAAATGTTCTATTTGGCCTCAAGAGAAACATTTTGCATTTGTAAAGTCCTTTTTATTACGAATATTTTTTCTTTTTTTTCCTGTTTTTCTTCCTTTTTCTTTTTTTTTGTTGGGTGAGGCCCCTCCTGAGGGGATTTTATGCAAGGAGCAAGCTCTGTTTTAAAAGCTCTTTTGCTCAAAAATATTGTCACTATCGTTTTCAAACTTAAGCAATGTTCTGGGAGGCTTTGGATATAAAGTGGGGAGTTCTTAAGCCCTGGGGAGGCGCAAGCAGAGGTTGCAGTGGTCGCCTTAAATAAGACAACTCTTTTAAAGGTTTGGTTTGTGTAGAGGGGAGGGGGCTCTCCAGGGCGCTCGGCCGCTGCGTCCTATAAGCACCCTCCTTCCTCGGGAGGAAGAGTACAGTCTCTCTCCTTTTGTTTGCCAATGGCAGAAAATATGATCTGCGTAATAGGTGGAGACCCACTACGATCCACTGCTATAGTCTCTCCCATAGGCTATCTTAACTAACAGCCTCATGACGGGGGTCCAGAACATTTGTAATAATATTTTACAGAGCAAAAGCTTTTACAGGCCCATGCAAAGTATAATTAGTTTTTAGCTGTTTTATTACCTTTATCCAAGTATCTAAATCTCTTTTCTGGAAACCAAGGACATTGGTCTCGTAACACGAGCCTTTTAATCTTTAATTTGTCTTTTTTGTTTAACAGTTACAAAATTACTTGTATAAAGAGGTGTCATTGTTTTGAGTCATTGTTACCCGTGTCAGAAAATTAAGAGTTATAGAAAAGTCTGCCTTGACAAAAAGGTTTTACCTTAGCCAAGGGGGGTTTTGTTTTAAACCCTAAGATAGCAGGTTTCTTTTCAACCTCTAGAGCACCAGGTTTCTCTTAAACCCTTGAACACTTCCCACTCGTCCTCACCCTGTCTATCCTACAGGGGGGTCCGTGGCACCCTGAGTGGGGTCCTAGCCGTCCCGAACACTCAACACTGGGGGAGTACCCGAAAGTACTCCGGGGGGAGTGATTAAGTCACTCCGGGGTGGAGCAACAGAGAGTGCTCCGGGGGGGAGCTTTTGCTCCGAGGAACCTACCTTTGAATAGCCTGTTCCGGGCACCACTTGCTGGGGTCCAGCCCCGGTGGATCCAGGGAATTCGAAGGGTGGACGGCGTTGGCGTGGAAAGACTTGTTTGTTTATTAATGTAAGATTAGATTAAGAAACTATAGTGTAGTAAGAAGATTAAGTGGAGGAAGAGGGCTGAATAGCTTGGTTTACGCGAAGGCCAATAAAATTCCAGACAAGGAATTTGCACCATCTACGTTGGGCCACCGGCGCCCGCTTGAATATCTAAGGGTGCCTCGCCTTAAGCTCCCTTTCGTGCGGGTCTTAACAGCCGGGGCAAGTAAGTAGACCTGGCGAGCCTCCGCGCCCCAGATGGAGATTCAGCCTGAAGTTAAAGTAAAGAGCAGAGAGAGGGAAGGGGAGAGAAGAAGAGAGAGAGAGAGACATGGGGGGAGCCAGAGTCCCAAGAAACCAGGCCGAGAGACTAGTTCGAGAAACTGGCCCCATCCTTTATTGTTCAGAAGGCCTTTTATACTTTTGATAAAACACGGAGATCATTGGGTAACACAAAATTATGTAGCGTTCGCAACCCAGATTCTTTCCGTATATCATTTTGTATACAAAAGGTCTCAGGTGATTTACATTATCTTTTGGCCAAGAGGCTTGTTAACACTTTTTGGCTCTCTTCCTTAATGAATGTTAATTTTGTTTCCCCTGAAGTGTTTTTTTTTTTTTTAATCTGCATCTCCTTAAAGCATTAAAGTTACATCTCTATAGAACAAAGGTGCAGTGGGATATAACAAAGAAGGTACTTAACTCAAAGATCTAATGTTGCTAATACCAGGTCTACTACTTGTTTTTCTATATACCAACTATATCTAAAAATAAAGGATATGAAAATTTGGCAGCAAGCATTGACCCAAAAAATGAAACCTTTAATCAGTCCTATTCTAAAGATTTTGACTCCTCGGAAGCTCCTACATTCCTAGGATGTTTTAAGCTTTCTGTGCCTCCTGCGGTCAGGAGGCCTCAAACAATCACATGCGCAGCTGCACGAGTCGTGCAGGCAGGCTAGAAAGCCATCGGAGGGGTTTTTGGATTGAAACACTCTTTCAAATGCAGAAGACTAAAGCCCTGAATTGACTTTTTCCAGAAAATGTCAGAAGAGTGGAAAAGCAGAGCACAAAAGCCGGCAGATTTTTGTTGGGGTACGTGCTTAGGAATTTGCAGAGGGGTCCCTGAAGTCTGAGCACGCCTTGCGTATGTCAGCTTCCTTCCTCATGACCTTGTACGGGCGGGATTCCTCACACTGGCTCCCAGCAGGTGCCGGACCCTGAGGATTCCTCTCCAGTGCTGACATGGATCTTGGGGTACTTCTGGAGTCTCCCCAGGGGAGTCAGTCCTCGTCTCGAGTGGGGGCATGAACGTGCGGTTTCCTCTCGAGCTGTAGCAGCAGAGTCAGCCTTCCCTTCGCGTGGATCAAGGGATCTGTGGCTTTCCCTCGAGGCTTTCCCACGAGGCTTTCCCACGAGGCTTTCCCACAGGGCTGTACCACGTGCCACCGTGGTGTGAGTCGATCCTCGGCTTGAAGGTCGAGGCAGTGCAGGGAAAACAGGTTTCCCTGGAATGGACTGAGACATCTGGGGGAGTGTGGGAACGGTGGCACGAACCTGGAGTTCCTCTCCCGTTTCAAGTGGAGAGCGCCTCCTCTTGAGATGCGACGGGAACGCTGGGAATACTTTCCCGAACACGCAGGGAAAGGATCCCTCCTCTAGAGCTATGAGGCGGAAACGGGGCTCCTCTGTATGTGGGCGGGACTCTCGTCCTTCTTCTCGAGTGGAGTCGGGTATGACGGGGAACTTCTTGAGTTGCAGCAAGGGTGTGAAGGACCCTTGGGAAATTCCAGCGTTTAGGTGTGATTAGCCTCGAGGAGCCTCATCGGAAAAGGGCCTCATCTCGCCTGGAGGGGAGAACCTCCTGGATTTTCAAGAGTTGCGGCCGGTGCTCTCGACTTACCACGGGGACCTCAGGGACCCGCTCTGGGGGCCTCAGGAAAGGCCAGTCCCCTTGCGAGTTGCTCGGGGGCCTCTCGGGGGCCTCTCGGGTTTCCTCTCCCGTCGATTCTGGGGCCTAAAACCTTGTGTGGAGTCAGCGCCGGAACCTGAGAATTCCTCTTCAGTGCTGACATGGATCTTGGGGTACTTCTGGAGTCTCCCCATGGGAGTCAGTCCTTTTCTCGAGTGGGGGCATGCACGTGCGCATTCCTCCCGAGCTGTAGCAGCAGTGTCACGCTTCCCTTCGCGGGATCAAGGGATCAGGGGCTTTCCCTAGGCTTTCCCACGGCTTTCCCAAGAGGCTTTCCCACACGGCCGTCCCACGTGCCACCGTGGTGTGAGTCGATCCTCGGCTTGAAAGTCGAGGCAGTGCAGGGAAAACAGGTTTCCCTGGAATGGACTGACACATCTGGGGGACTCTGGGAATGTGGCACGACCCTGGAGTTCCTCTCGCCTTTCCTGTGGAGAGCGCCTCCTCTTGAGATGCGAGGGAAACGCCGGGAATTCTTTCCCGACCACGAGGGAAATGATACCTCCTCTCGAGCTAGGAGGCGGAAAAGGGGCTCCTCTGGATGTGGGCGGGACTCTCGTGCTTCCTCTCGAATGGAGACGGGTATGTCGGGGAACTTCTTGAGTTGCAGCAAGGGTGTGAAGGACCCTTTGGAAGTTCCAGAGGTCAGGTGTGATAAGCCTCGAGTCGCCTCTGCAGAAATGGGCCTCATCTCGCCTGGAGGGGAGAACCTCCTGGATTTTCTCGAGTTGCGTCAGGTGCTCTCGACTTACGACAGGGACCTCAGAGACCCGCTCTGGTGGCCTCAGGAAAGACCAGTCCCCATGCGAGTTACTCAGGGCCCTCTCGGGTTTCCTCTCCCGTCGATGCCAGGGCCTAAGACCTTGTGTGGAGTCGGTGCCGGAACCTGAGGATTCCTTTGTAGTGCTGACAAGGATCTTGGGTACTTCTCAGTCTCCCCACGGGAGTCAGTCCTCATCTCGAGTGGGGGCATGCACGTGCGCTTTCCTCCCGAGCTGTAGCAGCAGTGTCACGCTTCCCTTCGCGTGGATCAAGGTATCTGCGGCTTTCCTCGAGGCTTTCCCACGAGACTTTCCCAAAGGCTGTCCACGTGCCACCGTGTTGTTTGTCGATCCTAGGCTAGAAAGTTGAGGCAGTGCAGGAGAAACAGGTTTCCATGGAATGGAC
>NW_017196105.1:0-8637 GCF_001704415.2 Capra hircus
CACACTGGAGAGGAATCCTCAGGTTCCGGCACCGACTCCACACAAGATCTTAGGCGCCGGCATCGACCGGAGAGGAATCCCGAGAGGCCCCCGAGCAACTCGCATGGGGCCTGGTCTTTCGGGAGGCCACCAGAGCGGGTCCCTGGGTCCCTGTCGTAAGTTGAGAGCACCTGCCGCAACTCGAGAAAATCCAGGAGGTTCTCCCCTCCAGGCGAGCTGAGACCTATTTCCGCTGAGGTATCTCGAGGCTAATCACACCGTACCTCTGGAACTTCCAAAGGGTCCTTCACACCCTTGCTGCAACTCAAGAAGTTCCCCGACATACCGGTCTCCACTCGAGAGGAAGCACGAGAGTCCCGCCCACATCCAGAGGAGCCCCGTTTCCACCTCCTAGCCCGAGAGGAGGGATCCTTTCCCTGCGTGGTCGGGAAAGAATTCCCGGCGTTCCCGTCGCATCTCAAGAGGAGGCGCTCTCCACAGGAAATGCGAGAGGAACTCCAGGGTCGTGCCACCATTACCAAAGTCCCCCTGATGTCTCAGTCCATTCCAGGGAAACCTGTTTTCCCTGCACTGCCTCGACTTTCAAGCCGAGGATCAACTCACACAACGGTGGCACGTGGGACATCCCTGTGGGAAAGCCTCGTGGGAAAGCCTCGTGGGAAAGCCTCGAAGGAAAGACACAGATCCCTTGATTCTCGCGAAGGGAAGCGTGACACTGCTGCTACAGCTCGGGAGGAAATCGCACGTGCATGCCCCCTCTCGAGATGAGTACTGACTCCCCTCGGGAGGCTCTAGAAGTACCCTAAGATCCATGCCGGCATTGGAGAGGAATCCTCACGTTCTGGAACTGAGTCCACACAAGGTCTTAGGCCCCAGCATCGACGGGAGAGGAATCCGAGAGGCCCCCGAGCAACTCCCATGGGGACTGGCCTTTCCTGAGGCCACCAGAGCGGGTCCCTGAGGTCCCCGTCGTAAGTCGAGAGCACCTGCCGCAACTCGAGAAAATGCAGGAGGTTCTCCCCTCCAGGCGAGATGAGGCCCATTTCCGCTGAGGCGTCTCCAGGATATTCACCTAACCTCTGGAACTTCCAAAGGGTTCTTCACACCCTTGCTGCAACTCAAGAAGTTCCCCGACATACCCGTCTCCACTCGAGAGGAAGCACGAGAGTCCCGCCCACCTCCAGAGGAGCCAGCTTTCCGCCTGCTAGCTCGAGAGGTGGGATTCTTTCCCTGAGTGGTCGGGAAAGAATTCCCGGCGTTCCCGTCCCATCTCAAGAGGAGGCACTCTCTACAAGAAAGGCGAGAGGAACTCCAGGGTCGTGCCACCATTCCCAGAGTCCCCAGATGTCTCAGTCCATTCCAGGGAAACCTGATTTCCCTGCACTGCCTCAACTTTCAAGCCGAGGATCGACTCACACCACGGTGGCACGTGGGACAGCCCTGTGGGAAAGCCTCTTGGGAATGCCTCGTGGGAAAGCTCCTGATCCGTTGATCCACGCGAAGGGAAGCGTGACACTGCTGCTACAGTTCGGGAGGAAAGCGCACGTGCATGTCACCAGCTCGAGACGAGGACTGGCACCCCTGGGGAGACTCCAGAAGTACCTCAAGATTCATGTCAGCACTGGAGAGGAATCGTCAGGTTCCAGCACCGACTCCACACAAGGTCTTAGGCCCCGGCATCGACGGGAGAGGAATCTCGAGAGGCCCTCGAGCAACTCTAATGGGGACTGGCCTTTCCTGAGGCCACCAGAGCGGGTCCCTGAGGGCCCCGTCGTAGGTCGAGAGCACCTGCCGCAACTCGAGAACATCCAGGAAGTTCTCCCCTGCAGGCGAGATGAGGCCCATTTCCGCTGAGGCGTCATCGAGGCTAATCACATCTAACATCTGGAACTTCTAAAGGGTCCTTCACACCCTTGCTGCAACTCTAGAAGTTCTCCGAAATACCCGTCTCCACTCGAGAGGAAGCACGAGAGTCCCGCCCACAACCAGAGGAGCCCCGTTTCCGCCTCCTAGCTCCAGAGGAGGGATCCTTTCCCTGCGTGGTCGGGAAAGAATTTCCGGCGTTCCCGTTGCATCTCAAGAGGAGGCGCTCTCCACAGGAAAGGCGAGAGGAACTCCAGGGTCGTGCCACCATTCCCAGAGTCCCCTGAATGTCTCAGTCCATTCCAGGGAAAACTGTTTCGCCTGAACTGCCTCGACTTTCAAGCCGAGGATCGACTCACACCACGGTGGCACGTGGGACAGCCCTGTGGGAAAGCCTCGTGGGAAAGCCTCGAGGGAAAGACACAGATCCCTTGATCCACGCTAAGGGAAGCGCGACACTGCTGCTACAGCTCGGGAGGAAAGCGCACGTGCAGGACCCCACTCGAGACGAGAACTGACTGCCCTGGTGAGACTCCAAAAGTACCCCAAGATCCATGTCGGCACTGGAGAGGAATCCTCAGGTTCCTTCACTGACTCCACACAAGATCTTAGGCCCCAGCATCGACGGGAGAGGACTCCCAAGAGGCCCCGAACAACTCGCCTGGGGACTGGCCTTTCCTGAGGCCACCAGAGCGGATCCCTGTGGTCCCAGTCATAAGTCGGGAGCACCTGCCGCAACTCGAGAAAATCCAGGTGGTTCTCCCCTCCAGGCGAGATGAGGCCCATTTCCGCTGAGGCGTCTCGAGGCTAATCACACCTAACCTCTGGAACTTCCAAAGGGTCCTTCACACCCTTGCTGCAACTCAAGAAGTTCCCCGACATACCCGTCTCAACTCGAGAGGAAATACGAGAGTCCCGCCCACATCCAGAGGAGCCCCGTTTCGGCCTCCTAGCTCCAGAGGAGGGATCCTTTCCCTGGGTGCTCGGGAAAGAATTCCCGACGTTCAGGTCGCATCTCAAGGGGAGGCGCTCTCCACAGGAAAGGCGACAGGAACTCCAGGGTCGTGCCACCATTCCCTGAGTACCCCAGATGTCTCAGTCCATTCCAGGGAAACCTGTATTCCCTGGACTGCCTTGACTTTCAAGCCGAGGATCGACTCACACCACAGTGGCACGTGGGGCAGCCCTGTGGGAAAGCCTCGTGGGAAAGCCTCGAGGGAAAGCCACAGATCCCTTGATCCACGCGAAGGTAAGCGTGACACTGCTACTACAGCTCGGGAGGAAAGCGCACGTGCATGGCCCCACTCGAGACGAGGACTGACACCCCTGGGGAGACTCGAGAAGTACCCCAAGATCCATGTCAGCCCTGGAGAGAAATCCTCAGGTTCCGGCACCAACTCCACACAAGGTCTTAGGCCCCGGTATCGACGGGAGAGGAATCCCGCGAGGCCGCAGAGCAACTCGCATGGGGACTGGCCTTTCCTGAGGCCAACAGAGCGGGTCCCTGAGGTCCCCGTCGTAAGTCGAGAGCACCTGCCGCAACTCGAGAAAATCCAGGAGGTTCTCCCCTCCAGTCGAGCTGAGTCCCATTTCCGCTGAGGTATCTCGAGGCTAATCACACCTTACCTCTGGAACTTCCAAAGGGTCCTTCACGCCCTTGCTGCAACTCAAGAAGTTCCCGGACATACCCGTCTCCACTCGACAGGAAGCACGAGAATCCCGCCCACATCCAGAGGAGCCCCGTTTCCGCCTCCTAGCTCGAGAGGAGTGATCCTTTCCCTCCGTGTTCGGATAGAATTCCTAGCGTTCCCGTCGCATCTCAAGAGGAGGCGCTCTCCACAGGAAGGCGAGAGGAACTCCAGGATCAGGCCCCATTCCCAGAGTCCCCCAGATTTCTCAGTTTATTCCAGGGAAATCCTGTTTTCCCTACACTGCTTCGACTTTCAAGCCGAGGATCAACTCACACCACGGTGGCGCGTGGGACAGCCCTATGGGGAAGCCTCGTGGGAAAGCCTTGTGGGAAAGCCTCGAGGGAAAGCCACAGATCCCTTGATCCACGCGAAGGGAAGCTTGACACTGCTACTACAGCTCGGGAGGAAAGCGCACGTGCATCGACCCACTCGAGACGAGGACTGACTCCACTGGGGAGAGTCCAGAAGTACCCCAAGATCCGTGTCAGCACTGGAGAAGAATCCTCAGGTTCCGGCACCCACTCCACACGAGATCGTAGGCCCCGGCATCGACGGGAGAGGAATCCGGAGAGGCGCCGAGCAACTCGCATAGGGATTGGACTTTCCAAATGGCCACCAGAGCAGGTACCTGAGGTCCCCGTCGTAAGTCGAGAGCACCTATCGCAACTCGAGAAAATCCTAGAGGTTCTCCTTTCCAGGCGAGATGAGGCCCATTTCCACTGAGGCGTTTCGAGGCCATTCACACCTAACCTCTGGAACTTACAAGGGGTCCTTCACACCCTTACTGCAACTAAAAAAGTTCCCCGACATACCCGTCTCCACTCGAGAGGAAGCTCGAGAGTCCCGCCCACATCCAGAGGAGCCCCGTGTCCGCCTCCTAGCTCGAGAGGAGGGATCCTTTCCCTGCGTGTTCGGGAAAGAATTCCCGGCGTTCCTGTCGCATCTCAAGAGGAGGCGCTTTCGACAGGAAAGACGAGGGGAACTCCAGGCTCGTGACACCATTACCTGAGTCCCAGAGATGTCTCAGTCCATTCCAGGGAAATGTGTTTTCCCTGCACTGCCTCGACTTTCAAGCCGAGCATCGACTCACACCACGGTGGCACGTGGGACAGCCCTATGGGAAAGCCCCGTGGGAAAGCCTCGTGGTAAAGTCTCGAGGGAAAGCCACAGATCCCTTGATCCACGCGAAGGGAAGCGAGACTCTGCTGCTACAGCTCTGGAGGAAAGCGCACGTGCATGCCCCCACTCGGGACGAGGACTGACTCCCCTGGGGAGACTCCAGAAGTACCCCAGGATCCATGTCAGCACTGGACAGAAATCCTCAGGTTCCGGCACCGACTCCACACAAGATCTTAGGCCCCGGCATTGACGAGAGAGGAATCCCGAGAGGCCCCGAGCAACTCGCATGGGGACTGGCCTTTCCTGAGGCCACCAGAGTGACTCCCCAGGGGAGTGGGTCCCTAGCAGTGTCATGCTTCCCTTCGCGTGGATCAAGGGATCTGTGGCTTTCCCTCGAGGCTTTCCCACGACGCTTTCCCACGAGGCTTTCCCAGTGGGCTGTCCCACGTGCCACCGTGGTGTGAGTCGATCCTAGGCTTGAAAGTCAAGGCAGTGCAAGGAAAACAGGTTTCCCTTGAATGGACTGAGACATCTGTGGGACTCTGGGAATGGTGGCACGACACTGGAGTTCCTCTCTCGTTTCCTGTGGAGAGTGCCCCGAGCAACTTGCATGGGGACTGGCCTTTCATGAGGTAACAGAGCGGGTCTCTGAGGTCCAAGTCGTAAGTTGAGAGCTCCTGCTGCACCTCGAGAAAATCCAGGAGGTTCTCCCCTCCAGGCGAGATGTGGCCCATATCCGATGACGCGTCTCGAGGCTATTCAACAAGCGTCTGGAACTAACAAACGGGCCTTCAAACCCTAGCTGCAACTCAAGAAGTTCCCCGAAATACACCTCTCCACTCGAGAGGAAGCAGGAGAGTCCCGCCCACATCCAGAGTAGCCCCGTTACTGCCTCCTAGCTCGAGAGGAGGGATCCTTTCACTGAGTGGACGGTCAAGTATTCCCGGAGTTCCCGACTCATCTCAAGAGGAGGCGCTATCCACAGGAAAGGCGAGAGGAACTCCAGATTCGTGCACCCATTCCCAGAGTCCCCCAGATGTCTCAGTCCATTCCAGGGAAACCTGTTTCCCTACACTGCCTCGACTTTCAGGACGAGGATCCACTCACACCACGGTGGCACTTGGCACAGCCCTTAGGGAAATCCTCGAGGGAAAGCCACAGATCCCTTGATCCATGCAAAGAGAAGCGTGACACTGCTGCTACAGCTTGGGAGGAAAGCGCACGTGCATGCCTCCACTCGAGATGAGGACTGACTCCCCTGGGGAGACTCCAGAAGTACCCAAAGATCTATGTCAGCACTGGAGAGGAATCTCAGGTTCCGGCACCGACTCCACACAAGGATCTTAGACCCCGGCATCAGACGGGAGAGAAATCCCGAAGAGGCCCCCGAGCAACTCGCATGGGGACTGGCCTTACCTGAGGCCACCAGAGCGGGTCCCTGAGGTCCCCGTCTTAAGTCGAGAGCACCTGCACCAGCTCGAGAAAATGCAGGAGGTTCTCCCCTCCAGGGGAGATGAGGCCCATTTCCTCTGAGGCGTCCCCAGGCTAATTACACTAACCTCTGGAACTTCCAAAGGGTCCTTCACACCATTGCTGCAACTCAAGAAGTTCCCCGACGTACCCGTCTCCACTCGAGAGGAAGCACGAGAGTCCCGCCCACATCCAGAGGAGCCCCGTTTCCGCCTCATAGCTCGAGAGGAGGGATCTTTCCCTGCGTGGTCGGGAAAGAATTCCCGGCGTTCCCGTCGCATCTCAATTGGAGGCGCTCTCCACAGGAAAGGAGAGAGGAACTCCAGGTCGTGCCACCATTCCCAGAGTCTTCCAGACGTCTCAGTCCATTCCTGGGAAACCTGTTTTCCCTGCACTGCCTCGACTTTCAAGCCAAGGATCGACTCACACCTCGGTGGCACGTGGGACAGCCCTGTGGGAAAGCCTGGTGGGAAAGCCTCGTGTCGTGGAAAGATGGAAAGCCTCGTGGGAAAGCTTCGAGGGAAAGCCACAGATCGCTTGATCCACGCGAAGGGAAGCGTGACACTGCTGCTGCAGCTCGGGAGGAAAGCGCACGTGCATGCCCCCACTCGAGACGAGGACTGACTCCCTGGGGAGACTCCAGAAGTACCCCAAGATCCATGTCAGCACTGGAGAGGAATCCTCAGGTTCCGGCACCGACTCCACACAAGATCTTAGGCCCGGCATCGACGGGAGAGGAATCCTGAGAGGCCCCGAGCAACTCGCATGGGGACTGGCCTTTCCTGAGGCCACTAGAGCGGGTCCCTGAGGTCCCGTCGTAAGTCGAGAGCACCTGCCGCAACTCGAGAAAATACAGGAGGTTCTCCCTCCAGGCGAGATGAGGCCCATTTCTGCTGAGGCGTCCTGAGGCTAATCACACCTGACCTCTGAAACTTCCAAAGGATCCTTCACACCTTTGCTGCAACTCAAGAAGTTCCCTGACATACCCGTCTCCACTCGAGAGGAAGCACGAGAGTCCGACCACATCCAGAGGAGCCCCGTTTCCACCTCCTAGCTCGAGAGGAGGGATCCTTTCCCTGCGTGCTCGAGAAAGAATTCCCGGCGTTCCGTCGCATCTCAAGAGGAGGCGCTCTCCACAGGAAAGGCGAGAGGAACTCCGGGGTCATGCCAGCATTCCCAGAGTTCCCAGATGTCTCAGTCCATTCCAGGGAAACCTGTTTTCTCTGCACTGTTTTGACTTTCAAGCCCGGATAGACTCACACACGGTGGCACGTGGACAGCCCTGTGGGAAAGCCTCGTGGGAAAGCCTCGTGGGAAAGCTCGAGGGAATGCCACAGATCCCTTGTTCCACGTGAAGGAAAGGGTGACACTGCGGCTACAGCTCAGGAGGAAAGCGGCAGGTGCATGCCCCCACTCGAGACGAGGACTGACTCCCTGGGGAGACTCCAGAAGTACCCAAGATCCATGTCAGCACTGGAGAGGAATCCTCAGGTTCCGGCACTGACTCCACACAAGGTTTTAGGCCCCAGCATCGACGGGAGAGGAAACCTTAGAGGCCCCCCGAGAGTCCCCGAGCAACTCGCATGGGGACTGGCCTTTCCTGAGGCCACCAGAGCGGGTCCTGATGTCCCCGTCGTAAGTCGAGAACAGCTGCCCCAACACGAGAAAATCCAGGAGGTTCTCCCATCCGGGCGAGATGAGATCCAATTCCGCTGAGGCGTCTCAGGCTTATAAACACCTAAACTCTGGAACCTACAAAGGGTCTTCACACCATTGTTGGCAACTCAACAAGTACCCCCGACATACCCGTTTCCACTCGAGAGGAAGCACGAGAGTCCCTGCCCACATCCAGAGGAGCCCCGTTTTCCGCCTCCTAGCTCGAGAGGAGGGATCCTTTCCCTGCGTGGTCGGGAAAGAATTCCCGGCGTTCCCGTCGCATCTCAAGAGGAGGCGCTCTCCACAGGAAAGGCGAGAGGAACTCCAGGGACGTGCCACCATTCCAGAGTCCCCCAGATGTGTCAGTCCATTCAAGGGAAACCTGTTTTCCCTGCACTGCCTCGACTTTCAAGCCGAGGATCGACTCACACCACGGTGGCACTTGGGACAGCCCTGTGGGAAAGCCTCGTGGGAAAGCCTCGTGGAAAGCCTCGAGGGAAAGCCCTGATCCCTTATCCTCGCGAAGTGAGGCGTGACACTGCTCTACAGCTCGGAAGGAAAGCGCACGTGCATGCCCCCTCGAGACGAGGACTGACTCCCTGGGGGAAACTCCAGAAGAAGCCCCAGGATCCATGTCAGCACTGGAGAGGAATGCTCATACCGGCACCGACTCCACACAAGATCTTAGGCCCCGGCATGTCGGGAGAGGAATCCCGAGAGGACCCGAACAACTCGCATCGGGCATGGCCTTTCTGAGGCCACAGAGCGGGTCCCTGAGGTCCTCGTCGGAAGTCGAGAGCACCTGCCACAACTCGAGAAAATCCAGGAGGTTCTCCCC
>NW_017196106.1:0-8637 GCF_001704415.2 Capra hircus
TCAGATTCCGGCACTGACTCCACACAAGGTCTTAGGCCCAGCATCGACGGGAGAGGAATCCGAGATGCCCCCGAGCAACTGCATGGGACTGGCCTTTCCTGAGGCCACCAGAGCGGGTCCCTGAGGTCCCCGTCGGAAGTCGAGAGCACCTGCCGCAACTCGAGAAAATCCAGGAGGTTCTCCCCTCCAGGCGAGCTGAGTCCCATTACCGCTGAGGTATCTCGAGGCTAATCACAGCTTAACTCTGGAACTTCCAAAGGGTCCTTCACACCCTTACTGCAACTCAAGAAGTTCCCCGACATACCCGTCTCCACTCGGCGAGGAAACCCGAGAGTCCCGCCCACATCCAGAGGAGCCCCGTTTCCGCCTCCTAGCTCGAGAGGAGGGATCCTTTCCCTGCGTGGTCGGGATAGAATTCCCGGTGTTCCCGTCACATCTCAAGAGGAGGCGCGCTCCACAGGAAAGGCGAGAGGAACTTCAGGGTCGTGCCACCATTCCCAGAGTCCCTGGATGTCTTAGTCCATTCCAGGGAAAACTGTTTTCCCTGCACTGCCTCGACTTTCAAGCCGAGGATCGACTCACACCACGTGGCATTTGGACAGCCTGTGGGAAAGCCTCGTGGAAGCCTTTTGGAAAGCCTCGTGGGAAAGCCTCGAGGAATGCCACAGATCCCTTTTTCCACGCGAAGGGTAGCGTTACACTACTACTACAGCTCGTGAGGAAAAGTGCACTTGCATGCCCCACTCGAGACGAGGACTGACTCCCCTGGGAGACTCCAGAATACCCCAAGATCCATGTCAGCACTGGAGAGGAATCCTCAGGTTCTGGCACCGACTCCACACAAGGTCTTAGGCCCTGGCATCGACGTGAGAGGAATCCCGAGAGGCCCCCGTGCAACTCGCATGGGACTGGCCTTTCCTGAGGCCACCAGAGCAGTTCCCTGAGGTACCCGTCGTAATTCGAGAGCACCTGCCGCAAATCGAGAAAATCCAGGAGGTTCTCCCCTCCAGGCGAGATGAGGCCCATTTCCGCTGAGGTATCTCGAGGCTAATCACACTTTACCTAAGGAACTTTCAAAGGGTCCTTCACACCCTTGCTGCAACTCAAGAAGTTCCCTGATATACCCGTCTCCACTCGAGAGGAAGCACGAGAGTCCCGCCCACTTCCAGAGGAGCCCCGTTTCCACCTCCTAGCTCGAGAGGAGGGATCCTTTCCCTGCGTGCTCGGGAAAGAACTCCCGGCGTTCCCGTCGTATCTCAAGAGGTGGCGCTCTCCACAGGAAAGGCGAGAGGAACTCCAGGGTCATGCCACCATTCCCAGAGTCCCCCAGATGTCGCAGTCCATTCCAGGGAAACCTGTTTTCCCTGCACTGCCTCGACTTTGAAGCCGAGTATCGACACACACCACGGTGGCAACGTAGGACAGCCCTGTGGGAAAGACTCAAGGGCAAGCCTCGTGGGAAAGCCTCGAGGGAATGCCACAGATCCCTTGATCCACGCGAAGGGAAGCAAGACACTGCTGCTACAGCTAGGGAGGAAAGCAAACGTGCATGCCGACACTCGAGAGGAGGACTGACTCCCCTGGAGAGACTCAGAAGTACCCCAAGATCCATATCAGCACTGGGGAGGAATCCTCAGGTTCCGGCACTGATTCCACACAAGGTCTTAGGCCCCGGCATCGACGGGAGAGGAATCCCGAGAGGCCCGAGCAACTTGCATGGGACTGGCCTTTCCTGAGGCCACCAGAGCGGCGTCCCTTAGGTCACCGTCGTAAGTCGAGAGCATCTCCCGCAACTCGAGAAAATCCAGGAGGTTCTCCCCTCCAGGCGAGCTTGAAAACCTTTTTCCGCTCAGGTATCTCGAGGCTAATCACACCGTACCTCTGGAACTTCCAAAGGGTCCTTCACACCCTTGCTGCCAACTCAAGATGTTCCGCCGACATACCCGACTCCACTCGAGAGGAAGCACGAGAGCCCCACACACATCCACAGTAGCCCATTTCCGCCTTCCTAGCTCGAGAGGAGAGATCCTTTCCCTGCGTGGTCGGGAAAGAATTCCCGGCGTTCCCGTCGCATCTCAAGAGGAGGCGCTCTCCACAGGAAAGGCGAGAGAACTCCAGGGTCGTGCCACCATTCCCAGAGTCCCCAATGTCTCAGTCCATTCCAGGGATACTGTTTTCCCTGCACTGCCTCGACTTTCAAGCCGAGGATCGACTCATACCACGGTGGCACGTGGCGACAGCCTGTGGAAAAGCCTCGTGGGAAAGCCTCATGGGAAAGCCTCGAGGGAAAGCCCCTGATCCCTTGATCCACGCCGAAGGGAAGCGTGACACTGCTGCTACAGCTCGGGAGGAAAGCGCATGTGAATGCCCCCACTCGAGACGAGGACTGACACCCCTGGGGAGACTCCAGAAGTACCCCCAAGATCCATGTCAGCACTGGAGAGGAATACTCAGGTTCCAGCACCGACTCCACACAAGGTCTTAGGCCCCTGCATCGATGTGAGAGAGAATCCCGAGAGGCCTTAGAGGAACTCGCATGGGGGACTGGCCTTTCCTGAGCCACCACAGCGGGTCCCTGAGGTCCCCGTTGTAAGTCGAGAGCACCTGCCGCAACTCGAGAAAATCCAGGAGGTTCTCCCCTCCAGGCGAGCTGAGTCCCATTACCGCTGAGGTATCTCGAGGCTAATCACACCTTACCTCTGAACTTCCAAAGGGTCCTTCACACCCTTACTACAACTCAAGATGTTCCCTGACATACCCGTCTCCACTCGCGAGGAAGCACGAGAGTCCCGCCCACATCCAGAGGAGCCCCGTTTCCGCCTCCTAGCTCGAGAGGAGGGATCCTTTCCCTGCGTGGTCGGGATAGAATTCCCGGTGTTCCCGTCACATCTCAAGAGGAGGCGCGCTCCACAGGAAAGGCGAGAGGAACTCCAGGGTCGTGCCACCATTCCAGAGTCCCTGGATGTCTTAGTCCATTCCAGGGAAACCTGTTTTCCCTGCACTGCCTCGACTTTCAAGCCGAGGATCGACTCACACCACGGCGGCATTTTGGACAGCCCTGTGGGAAAGCCTCTTTGGAAAGCCTCGTGGGAAAGCCTCGAGGAAATGCCACAGATCCCTTTTTCCACGCGAAGGGTAGCGTTACACTACTACTACAGCTCGTGAGGAAAGTGCACTTTCATGTCCCACTCGAGACGAGGACTGACTCCCCTGGGGAGACTCCAGAATACCCCAAGATCCATGTCAGCACTGGAGAGGAATCCTCAGGTTCTGGCACCGACTCCACACAAGGTCTTAGGCCCTGGCATCGACGTGAGAGGAATCCCGAGAGGCCCCTGAGCAACTCGCATGGGACTGGCCTTTCCTGAGGCCACCAGAGCGGTTCCCTGAGGTACCCCGTCGTAATTCGAGAGCACCTGCCGCAAATCGAGAAAATCCAGGAGGTTCTCCCCTCCAGGCGACATGAGGCCCATTTCCGCTGAGGTATCTCGAGGCTAATCACACTATACCTAAGGAACTTTCAAAGGGTCCTTCACACCCTTGCTGCAACTCAAGAAGTTCCCTGATATACCCGTGTCCACTCGAGAGGAAGCACGAGACTCCCGACCACATCCAGAGGAGCCCCGTTTCCACCTCCTAGCTCGAGAGGAGGGATCCTTTCCCTGCGTGCTCGGGAAAGAACCCCCGGCGTTCCCGTCGTATCTCAAGAGGAGGCGCTCTCCACAGGAAAGGCGAGAGGAACTCCAGGGTCATGCCACCATTCCCAGAGTCCCCCAGATGTCGCAGTCCATTCCAGGGAAACCTGTTTTCCCTGCACTGCCTCGACTTTGAAGCCGAGGATCGACACACACCACGGTGCAACGAAGGACAGCCCTGTGGGAAAGACTCAAGGGCAAGCCTCGTGGGAAAGCCTCGAGGGAATGCCACAGATCCCTTGATCCACGCGAAGGGAAGCAAGACACTGCTGCTACAGCTAGGGAGGAAAGCACACGTGCATGCCGCCACTCGAGAGGAGGACTGACTCCCCTGGGGAGACCCAGAAGTACCCCAAGATCCATGTCAGCACTGGAGAGGAATCCTCAAGTTCCGGCACCGATTCCACACAAGGTCTGAGGCCCCCGGCATCGACGGGAGAGGAATCCCGAGAGGCCCCCGAGCAACTCGCATGGGGACTGGCCTTTCCTGAGGCCACCAGAGCGGGTCCCTGAGGTCCCCGTCGTAAGTCGAGCGCACCTGCCGCAACTCGAGAAAATCCAGGAGGTTCTCCCCGCCAGGCCGAGATGAGGCCCATTTCCGCTGAGGCGTCTCGAGGCTAATCACACCTAACCTCTGGAACTTCCAAAGCGTCCTTCACACCCTTGCTGGCAACTCAAGAAGTTCCCCGACATACCCGTCTCCACTCGAGAGGAAGCACGAGAGTCCCGCCCACATCCAGAGGAGCCCCGTTTCCGCCTCGTAGCTCGAGAGGAGGGATCCTTTCCCTGCGTGGTCGGGAAAGAATTCCCGGCATTTCCGTCGCATCTCAAGAGGAGGCGCTCTCCACAGGAAAGGCGAGAGGAATTCCAGGGTCGTGGCACATTCCAGAGTCCCCCAGATGTCTCAGTCTTTCCAGTGAAACCTGTTTTCCCTGCCCTGCCTCGACTTTCAAGCCGAGGATCGACTCACACCACGGTGGCTCTGGGACAGCCCTGTGGGAAAGCCTTGTGGGAAAGCCTCGTGGGAAAGCCTCGAGGGAAAGCCACAGATCCCTTGATCTACGCGAAGGGAAAGCGTGACACTGCTGCAACAGCTCGGGAGTAAAGCGCACGTGCATGCCCCCAGTTGAGACGAGGACTGACTCCACTGGGGAGACTCCCAGAAGTCCCCCAAGATCCATGTCAGCACTGGAGAGGAATCCTCAGGTTCCGGCACCGGCTCCACACAAGATCTTAGGCCCCGGCATCGACGGGAGAGGAATCCTGAGAGGCCCCCGAGCAACTCGCATGGGGACTGGGCCTTTCCTGAGGCCACTAGAGCGGGTCCCTGAGGTCCCCGTCGTAAGCCGAGAGCACCTGTCGCAACTCGAGAAAATCCAGGAGGTTCTCCCCTACAGGCGAGATGAGGCCCATTTCCCGGTGAGGCGTCTCGAGGCTAATCAGTTCTAACATCTGGAACTTCCAAAGGGTCCTTCACACCCTTGCTGCAACTCAAGAAGTTCCCCGACATACCCGTCTCCACTCGAGAGGAAGCACGGAGAGCCCCGCCCACCAGCCCCAGGAGCCCCCTCCCTAGCCTGCGAGAGGAGGAGTCGGGCAAAATCCCATAGGCGGGGAGAGCGAAAAGGCCAGGCAGGGTCGTGCCACCATTCCCAGAGTCCCCCAGATGTCTGCGTCCATTCCAATGAAAACTGTTTTCCCTGCACTGCCTCGACTTTCAAGCGAGGATCGAATCACCCCACGGTGGCACGTGGGGCAGCCCTGTGTGGGAAAGCCTCGTGGGAAAGCCTCGTGGGAAAGCCTCGAAAGGAAAGCCCCTGATCCCTTGATCCACGCGAAGGGAAGCATGACACTGCTGCCTACAGATCGGGAGGAAAGCGCACGTGCGTGCCCCCACTCGAGACGAGGACTGACTCCCCTGGGGAGACTCCAGAAGTACCCCAAGATCCATGTCAGCACTGAGAGGAATGCTCAGGTTCCGGCACCGACTCCACACAAGGTCTTAGGCCCGGCATCGACGGGAGAGGATCCCGAGAGGCCCCGAGCAACTAGCATGGGGACCGACTTTTCCTGAGGCCACCAGAGCGGGTCCCTGAGGTCCCCATTGTAAGTGCAGATCACCGGCCGCAACTCGAGAAAATCCAGGAGGTTGTCCCGTCAGGCGAGATGAGGCCATTTGCGCTGAGGCGTCTCGAGGCAAATCACACCTAACTTCTGCAACTTCCAAAGGGTCCTTCACATCCCTTGCTGCAACTCAAGAAGATTCCCCGACATACCGTCTCCACTCGAGAGGAAGCACGAGAGCCCCGCCCACATCCAGAGGAGCCCCGTTTCCGCCTCCTAGCTCGAGAGGAGGGATCCTTTCCTGCGTGTTCGGTGATAATTCCCGGACTTGCCATAGCAGCTCAAGAGGGGGCGCTCTCCACAGGAAAGTGAGAGGAACTCCAGGGTCGTGCCACCATTCCCAGAGTCCCCCCAGATGTCTCAGTCCATTCCAGGGAAACCTGTTTTCCCTGCACTGCCTCCACTTTCAAGCCTAGGGTTGACTCACACAACGGTGGCACGTGGGATAGCCCTGTGGTAAAGCCTCGTGGCAAACCCTGGTGGGTAAGCCTCGAGGAAAGCCACAGATCCTTGATCACGCGAAGGGAAGGCATAACAGTGCTGCTACATCTCGGGAGGAAAGCGCACAAGCATGCCCCCACTCGAGACGAGGACTGACTCCCCTGGGGAGACTCCAGAACTACCCCAAAGATTCATGTCAGCACTGGAGAGATATCCTCAGGTTCTGACACTGACTCTACACAAGGTCTTAGGCCCAGGCATTGACCGGGAGAGGATTCCCGAGAGGCCCTCTAGCAACCTGCATGATGACTGGCCTTTCCTGAAGGCACCAGGCAGGTCCTGAGTTCCCCTTCGTAAGTCGAGAGCACCTTCCCCAACTCAAGAAAATCCAGGAGGTTCTCCCCTCCAGGCGTGATGAGGCCCATTTCCGCTGAGGCGTTCTCGAGGCTAATCACACCTAACCCTCTGGAACTTCCAAAGGGTCCTTCACACGCTTGCTGCAACTCAAGAAGTTCCCCCGACATACCAGTCTCCACTCGAGAGGAAGCACGAGGGTCCGCCCACATCCAGAGGAGCCTGGGTTTCCACCTCGTAGCTTCATATTAGGGATTCTTTTCCTGCTTCGTCTGGAAAGAATTCCCAGGAGTTCCCGTCGCATCTCAAGAAGAGGCGCTCTCAACAGGAAAGGCGAAAGAAAACCCAGTGTCGTGCCACCAATTCCAAGGGACCCCCAGATGTCTCAGTCCATTCCAGAGCAACTTGTTTTCCCTGCACTGCCTCTTCTTTCACGCCGAGGATTCACTCACTCACCATGGCATGTCCCACGTGGGACAGCCCCGTGGGAAAGCCTCATCAGAAAGCCTCGAGGGAAAGCCACAGATCCCTTGATCCCCGCGACGCGAAGTGTGACACTGCTGCTACAGTTCGTGAGGAAAGCTCACGTGCATGCCCCCACACGAGATGAGCACTGACTCCCCAGGGAGTGACTCCAGAAGTACCCCAAGATCCATGTCAGCACTGGAGAGGATCCTCAGGTTCCAGCCCCGACTCCACACAAGGTCTTAGGCCCCGACATCGCCGGGAGAGGAATCCCGAAAGGCCCCCTTGCAACTCCCATGGGCACTGGGCCTTTCTTGAGGCCACCAGAGCGGGTCCCTGAGGTCCCCGTCGTAACTCGAGAGACCCTGCCAACTCTGAGAATCCAGGAGAGTTCTCCGCTCCAGGCGAGATAAGGCCCATTTCCTCTGAGGCGTCTGGAGGCTCATCACACCTAAACTCTGGAAATTCAAAAGGGTCCTTGCTGCAACTCAAGAAGTTCCCCGACATACCCGTCTCCACTCGAGAGGAAGCACGAGGGTCCGCCCACATCCAGAGGAACCCCGTTTCCGCCTGGTAGCTCGAGATGAGAGATCCTATCCCTGCTTAGTCAGGAAAGATTTTTCAGCGTTTCCCGTGGCCTCTCAAGAGCAAGGGCCTCTCAATAGGAAAGGCGAGGAACTCCAGGGTCGTGCCACCATTCAAGAGTCCCCCAGATATCTCAGTCCATTTCAGAGGAACCTGTTTTCCCCGCAATGCCTCGACTTTCACGCTGAGGATCCACTCACACCATGGTGGCTCGTGGGACAGCCCTGTGGGAAAGCCTCGTGGGAAAGCCACAGATCCCTTGATCCCCGCCGACGGGAAGCGTGACACATCTGCTACACTGTCCCTGAGGTCACGGTCGTATGTCGAGAGCACCTGCCGCAACTCGAGAAAATCCAGGAGGTTCACTGCTCCAGTCGAGATGAGGCCCATTTTCTCTGCGGCGTCTCGAGAGTAATCACACCTAAACTCTGGAACTTCCAAAGGGTCCTACACACCCTTGCTACAACTCAGGAGTTTCCCGATATACCCGTCTCCACTCCAGAGGAAGCACGAGGGCCCGGCCTCCTCCAGAGGAGCTCCGTTTTCCGCCTCCAAGCTCGAGATGAGGGATCCTTCCCTGCTTCCTCGGGAAAGAATTCCCGACGTTTCCGACGCATCTCAAGAGGAGGCGCGCTGCACAGGAAAGGCGAGAGGAACTCATGGGTCGTGCCACCATTCCAAGAGCCCCCAGATGTCTCCGTCCATTCCAGAGGATCCTGTTTTCCCTGCACTGCTTCGACTTTCATGCCGAGGATCGACTCACACCACCGTGGGCACGTGGGAGAGCCCTGTGGAAAGCCTCGTGGGACAGCCTCGAGAAAGCCACAGATCTGCTGCTAGCAGTTCGTGAGGAAAGCTCACGTGCATGCGCCGCGCATCAGTTAGACACGAGAGTGAGCTACTGACTCCGCAGGAGTTGACTCCAGAGAAGTTAGCGCGCCAAGATCCATGTCAGCATGGAGAGGAATCCTCA
>NW_017196107.1:0-8637 GCF_001704415.2 Capra hircus
TCCCCCATAACTGTTTCTCTCGGAGAAGAAGTAAACGTGCAGCTTTCAGGCAATAAATATTCTTTGGCATGACAAGAGTGTTTCAGCTTGGCCGACTCTCTGAAGGTTATCTAGCCCACCTTTATAGGTTTGTCGGCCACATGTGATTGTTTTACAGCCTCCCAACCTGAGAGGCATGAGATGTTTTAGACTTACTAAAGGCAAATTATTTTGGGGAGTTAGAAATTATTAGTATAGTTGGTTAGGAATTATATTGGTGAAGGGTTCTTCATTTGTTGTGTCAAAAATTGCTGCTAATTCCCTGCTCTGGGTGGGACAAGGATATTTTAGGTCAAACCTCTCTGGTGACAGACCAGCTTGTGTGACAGGATTATCCATACTGCTGCCACTAGGCACAAGATTGTTTACTACCTCTCAACTGTAAACAGCACAGAGAGTTTTGGAGTATTTGAGAGTCTTAATTAGCATAGGACTTTTTCTTCTTGTTGAGTCAATGATTGCCACCAGGCCTCCATATCCTTAGGCACTTGGGAATATATTAATCAATGTATTTGGAATATAGCAAAGGAAATATAGCAGTTTTTGATGTTAGCAATACTAGACTTTTTTGAGTTAATGGATTTTCACTTTTGTAATAGATCACTGTACTTTGTTATATATCACTGTGTCCTTTTCTATGTAAGAATGTAACTTTATCATATCTTAAGACTAAATAGATCTTAAGGGGAGAATTGATGAAGGATTTTATTTGTTAGGCTGATGTTTGCTGATAAATCTCCATGTTCCTACCCTTATAATGAATATAACTAGTATATAGGAGAAATAAGTATTAACCTTTAAGCATATAGGAGAAATAAGAATTCACCTTTAAGACTAATCATGTTAACTTGGGTTAAATAAATTCCTTTCTTGATTGTAACTCACTACACCCTCACCCTATAGGAATGTAACTTTATTTGGAGGGTGTGCCTGGTTTAAGAAAAAACACCCTTGAAGAAATAAGTTTATTTGGTTATCAGAAAGAAAGGATCATAAAATGTCAGCAGGTCTCATTCATGGCCAGAAGATGATGTAAGATCCTAAGACCTTTTTTTTATACATTTATGTGAAGCACCTGATTTTGATAAAGGTCAGGATGCCGACTCCTGCGTGACTCTGTATTCATCCCTATGTGTAACAAGAGGTATACAAGCAAAACCAAAAAAAGAAAGAAATCAGATCAGTTTCCGGAAAGACTGATTCCCCCATGTCGCTTCTTTTTTGCTCCCGTTTTTTCTGGCTGAATTCTCTACTGGAGGATGGATGTTATTCCACGTAATCCAAGTTATTCAGCCTCTTTTTCTCCAATAATCTTCCTACTACACTATCCATTTCTAATCTCTTTATATCTGGGATTAAATATGTATATTTCCAAAGACGACGACTACGTCCCCACCTTCGAATCACCCTGGATCCACCGGGGCTGACCACGCACTTTCCCTGCTTGGTCGGGAAAGAATTCCCGGCGTTCCACGAATCTCAAGAAGATGGCGCTCTCCACAGGAAAGGCGAGAGGAATTCCAGGTCGTGCCAACAATTCAAGAGTCCCCCAGATGTCTCAGTCCATTCCAGAGGAACCTGTTTTCCCTGCACTGCCTTGATTTTCACGCCGAGGATCGACTGGCACCACGGTGGCACGTGGGACAGCGATGTGGGAAAGCCTCGTGGGAAAGCCTCGAGGGAAAGCCCCGTGGAAATACCTCGAGGGAAAGACACAGATTCTTGATCCACGCGACGGCAGGTGACACTGCTACTGCAGCTCGGGAGTAAGCGTTCTGCATGATCCCGCTGAGAAGAGGACTGACACCCCTGGGGAGACTCAAGAAGTACCCAAGAACCATGTCAGCAACGGGAGAGGAATCCTCAGGTACCGGCCTCGACTTCACACAAGGTCTTAGGCCCACCATCGACGGGAGAGGAATCCCGAGAGGCCCCGTAGCCACTCGGATGGAACTGGCCTTTCCTGACGCCACCAGAGCGGTCCCTGAGGTCCCAGCGTACGTGAGAACACCTGCCACAATTCGAGAAAATCCAGGAGGTCTCCCCACCAGGCAAGATGAGGCCAATTTCCGCTGAGGCTCTCGAGCTAATCACACCTAAACTCTGGAAATTCCAAAGGTTCCTTAACAACCTTGCTGAAACTCAAGAAGTTCCCCGACATACCGTCTCCACTCCAGAGAAGCACGAGGGTCCCGCCCACATCCAGAGGAGCCCGTTTATGCCTCGGACCTCGAGATGACGGATCCTTTCCCTGCTTGGTCGGAAAGAATTCCCGGCGTTCCCGTCCCATCTCAAGAGGAGGCGCTCTCCACAGGAAAGGCGAGCGGAACTCCAGGGTCGTACCACCATTCAAGAGTCCCCCAGATTCTCAGTCCATTCCAGAGGAACATGTTTTCCCTGCACTGCCTCGACTTTCAAGCGAGGATCGACTCACACCCTGGTGGCAGGTGGACAGCCCTGTGGGAAAGACTCTTGGGAAAGCCTTGAAGGAAAGACTTGAGTGAAAGCTACAGATCCCTTGACCACGCGTTAGGAAGCGTGACACTGCTGCTACAGCTCGGGAGGAAAGCGCACGTGCATGCCCACACTCGAGACGAGGACTGACTTCCCTGGGGAGACTCCAGAAGTACCCCAAGAACCATGTCAGCACTGGAGAGAATCCTCAGGATCCGGCCTCGACTCCACACAAGGTCTTAGGCCCGGCATCGACCCAAGAGGAATCCCGAGAGTCCCCTGGCAACTTGCATGGGGACTGGCCTTTCCTGAGGCCACGAGACCGGGTCCTGAGGTCCCCGTCGTAATTCGAGAGCACCTGCCGTAACTCGAGAAAATCCAGGAGGTTCTCCCCTACAGCAAAATGAGGCCTATTTCCACTGACGCATCTAGAGGCTAAGCACACCTAACCTCTGGAACTTCCAATGGTCCTTCACACACTTGCTGCAACTCAAGAGCTTTCCCGACACACCCGTCTACACTCAAAGGAAAAACGAGGGTCCCGCCCACATCCAGAGAAGCCCCGATCCCCCCTCGAGGCTCCAAAGGAGAGATCTTTTAAATGCTTGCATTTCCCGAGTCGAAGACCTTGTGTTGAGTTGGGACCGGAAACTGAGGATTCCTCTCCAGTGCTGACGTGGATTTTTGGGTACTTCTGGACTCTCCCCAGGGGAGTCAGTCCTCGTCTCGAGTGGGGAAATGCACGTGGGCTTTCTCCCTAAAGGTGGCAGCAGTGTCATGCTACCGACGGGTGGATCAAGGGATGTGTGGCTTTCCTGTAGGATTTCCCATGAGGCTTTCCCACGAGGCTAACACACAGGGCTGTCCACGTGCCACCGTGGTGTGAGTCGATCCTCGCGTGACAGTCAAGGCAGTGCAGGTAAAAGAGTTTCCTTTGGAATGGACTCAGTCCTCTGGGGACTCTGGATTGGTGCACGACCTGGAGTTCCTCTCGCCTTTCCTGTGGAGAGCGCTTCCTCTTGAGATGCGACGGGAATCCGGAATTCTTTCCAGACCACGCAGGGAAAGGATCCCTCATCTCGAGCTACAAGGAGGAAAAGGGCCTCCTCTGGATGTGCAAGGGACGCTCGCGCTTCCTCTCGAGTGGACAAGGGTATGTCGGGGAACTTCTTGAGTTGCAGCAAAGGTGTGAAGGACCCTATGGAAGATCCAAGGTTAGATGTGATTAGCCTCGAGCGCCTCAGCGGAAATGGGCCTCATCTAGCCTGGAGGGAGAATCTACAGATTTCTCGAGTTGCGGTAGGTGCTCTCGATTTACGACGGGGACCACAGGACGTATCTGGTGGCCTCAGGAAAGGCCACTCTCCGTGCGAGTTGCTTATTGCCTCTCGGATTCCTCTCCCGTCGATGCGGGGCCTAAGACCTTGTGTGGATCCGTCCGGAACCTGAGGATTCCTCTCCAGTGCTAACATGGATCTTGGATTCTTCTGGAGTCTCCCAGGGTAGTCAGTCCTCGTTACGAGTGGGGCATGCACGTCGGTTTCCTCCCGAGTGTAGCAGCGCGTCATGATTCCCTTCGCCGTGGATCAAGGGATCTGAGGCTTTCCGTCGAGGCTTTCCCACGAGGCTTTCCACGAGACTTTCCCACAGGGCTGTCCCACGTGCCACCGTGATGTGAGTCGTCCTCGCATGAAAGTTGAGGCAGTGCAGGGAAAACAGTTTCCCTGGAATGGAGTGAGCCTCTGCGGGACTCTGGAATGGTGGCACGACCCTGGAGTTCCTCTCGCCTTTCCTGTGGAGAGCGCCTCCTCTTGAGATGCGACGGAACGCCGGAAATTCATCCAGAACGCAGGGAAAGATCCTTCTCTCGAGCTAGGAGGCGGAAACGGGCTCCTCTGGATGTGGGCGGGACCTCGTGCTTCCTCTCGAGTGGAGACGGGTATGTCGGGGAACTTCTTGAGTTGCAGCAAGGGTGTGAAGGACCCTTTGGAAGTTCCAGTGGTTAGGTTGTGATTAGCCTTGAGATATCTCAGCAGAAAGGGCCTCATCTCTCCTGGAAGGAGAACCTCCTGGATTTTCTCGAGTTGCGGCAGGTGCTCTCGACTTACGACGGGGACCTCAGGGACCCGCTCTGGGGGCTCAGGAAAGGCCAGTCCCATGCGAGTTGCGCAGGGGCCTCTCGGGATTCCTCTCCCGTCGATGCTGGGCCTAAGACCTTGTGTGGAGTCGGTGCAGAAGCTGAGGAGTCCTCTCCAGTGCTGACATGGATCTTGGGATACTTCTTGAGTCTCCCCAGGGCAGTCAGTCCTCGTTACGAGTGGGGCATGCACGTGCAATTTCCTCCCGAGCTGTAGCAGCAGTGTCACACTTCCTTCGCGTGGAACAAGGATCTGTGGCTTTTCCTTCGAGGCTTTCCACGAGGCTTTCCCATGAGGCTTTCCCACAGGGCTGTCCACGTGCCACCTTGGTGTGAGTCGATCCTCGGCTTGAAAGTCCAGGCAGTGCAGGGAAACAGGTTTCCCTGGAATGGACGAGACATCTGGGAGACTCTGGGAATGGTGCACGACCCTGGAGTTCCTCTCGCCTTTCCTGTGGAAAGCGCCTCTTCTTGAGATGCGACGAGAACGCCAGGAATTCTTGCCCGACCACGCAGGGAAAGGATCCTCCTCTCGACCTAGGAGGCGAAAACGAGGCTCCTCTGGATGTGGAGGGACTCTCGTGCTTCCTCTCGAGTGGAGACGGGTATGTCGGGGAACTTCTTGAGTTGCAGCAAGGGTGTGAAGGACCCTTTGGAAAGTTCAGAGGTTTGGTCTGATTAGCCTCGAGACGCCTCAGCGGAAATGGCCTCATCTCGCCTGGAGGGAGAACCTCCTGGAATTTCTCGAGTTGCGGCAGGTGCTCTCGACTTACGACGGGACCTCAGGGATCCGCTCTGGTGGCCTCAGGAAAGGCCAGTCCCATGCGAGTTGCTCGGGGGCCTCTCGGGATTTCTCTCCCGTCGGTGCCAGGGCCTAAACCTTCTGTGGAATTGGTGCCGGAACTTGAGGATTCCTGTTCTGTGCTGACATGGATCTTGGGGCCTTCTGGAGTCTCCCCAGGGGAGTCAGTCCTCGTCTCGTGTGGGGGCATGCACGTGCGTTTCCTCCGAGCTGTAGCAGGGGTGTCATGCTTCCCTTCGCGTAGATCAAGGGATATGTGGCTTTCCCTCGAGGCTTTCCACGAGGTTTTTCCACGAGGCTTTCCCACAGGGCTGTCCACGTGCCACCATGGTGTGAGTCGATAATCAGCTTGAAAGTCGAGGCAGTGCAGGGAAAACAGGTTTCCCTGGAATGGACTGAGACATCTGGGGAACTCTGGGAATGGTGGCACGACCCTGGAGTTCCTCTCGCTTTCCTGCCGAAAGCGCCTCTTCTTGAGATGTGACGGGAACGCCGGGAATTCTTGCCCGAACACGCTGTGAAATGATCCCTCCTCTCGAGCTAGGAGGCGGAAACGGGGCTCCTCTGGATGTGGGCGGGACTCTCGTGCTTCCTCTCGAGTGGAGACGGGTATGTCGGGGAACTTCTTGAGTTACAGCAAGGGTGTGAAGGACCCTTTGGAATTTCCAGAGGTTAGGTGTGATTAGCCTAGAGACGCCTCAGCGGAAATGGGCCTCATCTCGCCTGGAGGGGAGAACCTCCTGGATTTTCTCGAGCTGCGGGCAGGTGCTCTCGACTTATGACGGGGACCTCAGGGACCCGCTCTGGTGGCCTCAGGAAAGGCCAGTCCCATGCGAGTTGCTCGGGGGCCTCTCGAGATTCCTCTCCCGTCGATTCGGGGCCTAAGACCTTGTGTGGAGTCGGTGCCGGAATCTGAGGGTTCCTCTCCAGTGCTGACATGGATCTTGGGATACTTCTGGAGTCTCCCCAGGGGAGTCAGTCCTCGTCTCAAGTGGGGGCATGCACGTGCGCTTTCCTCCCGAGCTGTAGCAGCAGCGTCACGCTTCCCTTCGTGTGGATCAAGGGATCTGTGGCTTTCCCAGTAGGCTTTCCCACGAGGCCTTCCCATGAGGCTTTCCCACAGGGCTGTTCCACGTGCCACCGTGGTTTGAGTCGATCCTCAGCTTGAATGCCGTGGCAGTGCAGGGAAAGCATGGAAAACAGGTTTCCCTGGAAAGGACTGAGACATCAGGGGGACTTTGGGTATGGTGGCACGACCCTGGAGTTTCCTCTCGCCTTTCCTGTGGAGAGCGCCTCCTCTTGAGATGCGACGGGAACGCCGGAAATTCTTTCCCGTACACGCAGGGAAAGGATCCCTTCTCTCGAGCTAGGAGGCGGAAACGGGGCTCCTCTGGATGTGGGCGGGACCTCGTGCTTCCTCTCGAGTGGAGACGGGTATGTCGGGGAACTTCTTGAGTTGCAGCAAGGGTGTGAAGGACCCTTTGGAAGTTCCAGTGGTTAGGCGTGATTAGCCTTGAGATGTCTCAGCGGAAAGGGGCCTCATCTCTCCTGGAAGGGAGAACCTCCTGGATTTTCTCTAGTTTCGGCAGGTGCTCTCGACTTACGACGGGGACCTCAGGGACCCGCTCTGGTGGCCTCAGGAAAGGCCAGTCCCCATGCGAGTTGCTCAGGGGCCTCTCGGGATTACTCTCCCGTCGATGCGGGGCCTAAGACCTTGTGTAGAGTCGGTGCCAGAAGCTGAGGAGTCCTCTCCAGTGCTGACATGGATCTTGGGATACTTCTTGAGTCTCCCCAGGGCAGTCAGTCCTCGTTACGAGTGGGGGCATGCACGTGCAATTTCCTCCCGAGCTGTAGCAGCAGTGTCACGCTTCCCTTCGCGTAGAACAAGGGATCTGTGGCTTTCCCTCGAGGCTTTCCCACGAGGCTTTCCCAGGGCTGTCCCACGTGCCACCTGGTGTGAGTCGATCCTCGGCTTGAAAGTCGAGGCAGTGCAGGGAAAACAGGTTTCCCTGGAATGGACTGAGACATCTGGGGGACTCTGGGAATGGTGGCACGATAATGCAGTTCTCTCTCGCCTTTCCTGTGGAGAGTGCCTCCTCTTGAGATGCGACAGGAATGCCGGGAATTCTTTCCCGACCACGCAGGGAAAGGATCCCTCCTCTCGAGCTAGGAGGCGGAAACGGGGCTCCTCTGGATGTGGGCGGGACTCTCGTGCTTCCTCTCGAGTGGAGACGGGTATGTCGGGGAAATTCTTGAGTTGCAGCAAGGGTGTGAAGGACCCTTTGGACGTTCCAGAGGTTAGGTGTGATTAGCCTCGAGATGCCGCAGCGGAAATGGGCCTTCTCGCCTGCAGGGAGAACCTCCTGGATTTACTCGAGTTGCGTCAGGTGCTCTGGACTAAGACGGGGACCTCAGGGACCCGTTCTGGTGGCCTCAGGAAAGGCCAGTCCCATGAAGTTGCCCTGGGGCCTCTGGGGATTCCTCTCCCGTCGATGCGGGGCCTAAGACCTTGTGTGGAGTCGGAGCCGGAACCTGAGGATTCTCTCCAGTGCTGAAGTGGATCTTGGGGTACTTGTGGAGTCTCCCAGGGGAGTCAGTCCTCGTCTCGAGTGGGGGCATCCACGTGCGCTTGCTCCCGAGCTGTAACAGCAGTGTCATGCTTCCTTTAGCGTGGATCAAGGGATCTGTGGCTTTCCTCGAGTCTTTCCCTCGAGAATTTCCCACGAGGCTTTCCCAAGAGGCTTTCCCACAGGGCTGTCCAACGTGTCACTGTAGTGTGAGTCGACCTTGGCTTGAAAGTTGAGGCAGTGCTGGAAAACAGGTTTCCCTGGAATGGACGGGAGACATCTGGGGGACTCTGGAATGGTGGCACGAACCTGGAGTTCCTCTGGCCTTTACTGTGGAGAGGGCCTCCTCTTGAGATGCGACGGGAACGTCGGGAATTCTTTCCGCACCAGCAGGGAAAGTGTCCCTCCTCTCCAGCTATGAGGGCGGTAACGGGGCTCCTCTGGATGTGGGCGGGAACTCGTTCTTCTCTCGAGTGGAGACGGGTATGTCGAGGCACTTTTTGAGTAGGCAGCAAAGGTGTGACGGACACTTTGGAAGTTCCAGAGGTTAGTTGTGATTAGCCTCCAGACGCCTCATTGGAAATGGCCTCATCTTGCCTGGAAGGGAGAACCTCCTGGACGTTCTCGAGTTGGGGCAG
>NW_017196108.1:0-8636 GCF_001704415.2 Capra hircus
TCAGCACTGGAAAGGAATCCTCAGGTTCCGGCACCGACTCCACACAAGATCTTAGGCCCCTGCATCGACCGGGAGAGGAATCCCGAGAGGGCCGGAGCAACTCGCGCATGGGACTGGCCTTTCCTGACGCCACCACAGCGGGTCCCTGAGGTTCCCGTCGTAAGTCGGAGAGCACCTGCCGCAACTCGAGAAAATCCAGGAGGTTCTCCCCTCCAGGCGAGATGAGGCCCATTTCCGCTGAGGCGTCTCGAGGCTAATCACACCTAAACTCTGGAACTTCCAAAGGGTCCTTCACACCCTTGCTGCAATTCAAGAAGCTCTCCGACATACCCAACTCCACTCGAGAGGAAGCACGAGAGTCCCGCCCACATCCAGAGGAGCCCCGTTTTCCGCCTCCTAGCTCGAGAGGAGGGATCCTTTCCCTGCATGGTCGGGAAAGAATTCCCGGCGTTCCCGTCGCATCTCAAGTGGAGGCGCTCTCCACAGGATAGGCGAGAGGAACTCCAGGGTCGTGCCACATTCCAGAGTCCCCCAGATTTCTCAGTCCATTCCAGGGAAACCTGTTTTCCCTGCACTGTCTCGACTTTCTACCCGGGGTTGGACTCACACCACGGTGGCACGTGGACAGCACTGTGGGAAAGCCTCGTGGAAAGCCTTGATGGAAAGCCACAGATCCCTTGATCCACACGAAGGGAAGCGCTACACTGCTGCTACAGCTCGAGGGGAAAGTGCACGTGCATGCCCCCACTCGAGACGAGGACTGACTCCCCTGGGGAGACTCCAGAAGTACCCCAAGATCCATGTCAGCACTGGAGAGGAATCCTCAGGTTCCGGCACCGACTCCACACAAGATCTTAGGCCCCCTGCATCGACGGGAGAGGAATCCCGAGAGGGCCTCGAGCAACTCGCATGGGGACTGGCCTTTCCTGACGCCACCACAGCGGGTCCCTGAGGTTCCCGTCGTAAGTCGAGAGCACCTGCCGCAACTCGAGAAAATCCAGGAGGTTCTGCCCTCCAGGCGAGATGAGGCCCATTTCCGCTGAGGCGTCCTGAGGCTAATCACACCTAAAACTCTGGAACATCCAAAGGGTCCTTCACACCCTTACTGCAACTCAAGAAGTTCCTCGAAAAACCGGTCTCCACTCGAGAGGAAGCACGAGAGTCCCGCCCACATCCAGCGGAGACCCGTTTCCGCCTCCTAGCTCGAGAGGGTGGGATCCTTTCCCTGCGTGGTCGGAAAAAAAAATTCCCGGCGTTCCGCTCGCATCTCAAGAGGAGGCGCTCTCCACAGGAATGTTGAGAGGAACTCCAGGGTTGTGCCACCATTCCAGAGTCCCCCCAGATGTCTCAGTCCATTCCAGGGAAACCTGTTTTCCCTGCACTGTCTCGACTTTCTAGCCGGGGTTGGACTCACACCACGGTGGCACGTGGGACAGCACTGTGGGAAAGCCTCGTGGGAAAGCCTTGATGGAAAGCCACAGATCCCTTGATCCACACGAAGGGAAGCGCGACACTGCTGCTACAGCTCGGTAGGAAAGTGCACGTGCATGCCCCCACTCGAGACGAGGACTGACTCCCCTGGGGAGACTCCAGAAGTACCCCAAGATCCATGTCAGCACTGGAGAGGAATCCTCAGGTTCCGGCACCGACTCCACACAAGATCTTAGGCCCCTGCATCGACGGGAGAGGAATCCCGAGAGGGCCTCGAGCAACTTCGCATGGGGGACTGGGCCTTTCCTGACGCCACCACAGCGGGTCCCTGAGGTTCCCGTCGTAAGTCGAGAGCACCTGCCGCCAACTCGAGAAAATCCAGGAGGTTCTCCCCTCCAGGCGAGATGAGGCCCATTTCCGCTGAGGCGTCCTCGAGGCTAATCACAACTAAACTCTGGAACTTCCAAAGGGTCCTTCACACCCTTGCTGCAACTCAAGAAGCTCTCCGACATACCGAACTCCACTCGAGAGGAAGCACGAGAGTCCCGCCCACATCCAGAGGAGCCCTGTTTCCCGCCTCCTAGCTCGAGAGGAGGGATCCTTTCTCTGCGTGGTCGGGAAAGAATTCCCGGCGTTCCCGTCGCATCTCAAGTGGGAGGCGCTCTCCACAGGATAGGCGAGAGGAACTCCAGGGTCGTGCCACATTCCAGAGTCCCCCAGATTTCTCAGTCCATTCCAGGGAAACGTGTTTTCCCTGCATTGCCTTGACTTTCAAGCCGAGGATCGACTCACACCACGGTGGCACGTGGGACAGCCCTGTGAGAAAGCCTCGTGGGAAAGCCTCATGGGAAAGCCTCGAGGGAAAGCCCCTGATCCTTGATCCACGCGAAGGGGAAGCGTGACACTGCTGCTACCGCTCGGGAGGAAAGCGCACGTGCATGTCCCCACTCGAGCCGAGGACTGACGCAAGCTTGGGAGACTCCAGAAGTACGCCAAGATCCATGTCAGCACTGGAGAGGGAATCCTCAGGTTCCGGTCCCGACTCCACACAAGGTCTTAGGCCCGGCATCGACGGGAGAGGAATCCTGAGAGGCCCCTAGTACCTCGCATGGGGACTGGCCTTTCCTGAGGTCACCAGAGCGGGTCCCTGAGGTCTTCGTCGTAACTCGAGAGCACCTGCCACAACTCGAGAAAATCCAGGAGGTTCTCCCCTGCAGGCGAGATGAGGCCCGTTTCCACTGAGGTGTCTCCAGGCTAATCACACGTGAACTCTGGAACTTCTAAAGAGTCTTTCACAGTCATGCTGCAACTCAAGAAGTTCCCCGACATACCCGTCTCCACTCAAGAGGAAGCACGAGGGTCCCGGCCACATCCAGAGGAGCTCCGTTTCCGGCTCGTAGCTCGAGATGAGGGATCCTTTCCCTACTTGGTCGGGAAAGAATTTCCGGCATTCCCATCTTATCTCAAGAGGAGGCGCTCTCCAAAGGAATGGGGAGAGGAACTGCAGGGTCGTGCCACCATTCCAAGACTCCCCCAGATGTCTCAGTCCATTCCATAGGAACCTGTTTTCCCTGCACTGCCTCGGCTTTCACGCTGAGGATCGATTCACACCACCGAGACACGTGGGACAGCCCTGTGGAGAGCCTCGTGGGAAAGACTCGAGGGAAAGTCACAGATCCCTTGGTCCACGCAAGCAGAAGCGTGACACTGCTGCTACAGCATGGGAGGAAAGGGCACGCTCATGCCCCCACTCGAGACGAGGCCTGAATCCCCTGGGGAGACTCCAGAGGTAGCCCAAGATCCATGTCAGCACTGGAAAGGAATCCTCAGGTTCCGGTACCGACTGCACACAAGGTCTTAGGCCCCGACATCGACAGGAGAGGAATCCGAGAAGCCCCCGAGCAACTCGCATGGGGACTGCCCTTTCCTCAGGCCACCAAAGCGGGTCCTTGAGGTCCAGGTCGTAAGTCGAGAGCACCTGCCGCAACTCGAGAATATCCAGGAGGTTCTCCCCTTCAGGTGAGCTGAGGCCCATTTCCGCTAAGGCGTCACGAGGCTAATCACACCATAAACTTTCGAACTTCCAAAGAGTCCTTCACACCCTTGCTTCAACTCAAGAAGTTCCCCGACATACCCGTTCCACTTGAGAGGAAGCACAGAATCCCGCCCATATCCAGTGGAGCCCCTTTTCTGCCTCATAGCTCGAGAGGAGGGATCCTTTCCGTGCATGGGCGGGAAAGAATTCCCGGCGTTCCCGTCGCATCTCAAGAGGAGGCCTCTCCACAGGAAAGGCGAGAGGAACTCCAGGGTCATGCCACCATTCCAGAGTCCCCCAGATGTCTCAGTCCATTCCAGGGAAACCTGTTTTCCTGGCACTGCCTCCACTTTCAAGCGAGGATCGACTCACATCACGGTTGCACGAGGGAAAGCACTGTGGAAAGCCTCGTGGAAAGCCTCGTGGGAAACGCTCGAGGAAAGCCACTGATCCTTGATCCACACGAAGGAAGCGTGACACTGCTGCTACAGCTCTGGAGGAAAGCACACGTGCAAGCCCCCCTCGAGACGAGACTGACTCCCCTGGGGAGACTCCAGAAGTACCCCAAGATCCATGTCAGCACTGGAGAGGAATCCTCAGGTTCCGGCACCGACACGACACAAGGTCTTAGGCCCGGCATCAATGGGAGAGGAATCCGAAGGCCTCTGAGCAACTCGCATGGGTACTGGCCTTTCCTGAGGCCACCAGAGCGGGTCCCTGAGGTCCCGTCCTAAGTCGAGAGCACCTGCCGCAACTCGAGAAAATCCAGGAGGTTCTCCCTCCAGGCGAGATGAGCCCTTTTCCGCTGAGATGTCTCGAGTCTAATCACACCTAAACTCGGGAACTTCGAAAGGGTCCTTCACACCTTTGCTTCAACTCAAGAAGTTCCCCGACATACCCGTCTCCACTCGAGAGGAAGCACGAGAGTCCAGCCCACATTCAGATGAGCCGTGTTTCCGCCTCCTAGCTCGAGAGGAGGGATCCTTTCCCTGCGTGTCCGGAAAGAATTCCCGGCGTTCCCGTCGCATCTCAAGAGGAGGGGCTCTAAACAGTAAGGTGAGAGGAACTCCAGGTCGTGCCACCATTCCCTGAATGCCCGGATGTCTCAGTCAATTCCAGGGAAACCTGTTTACCCTGCACTGCCTCGACTTTCAATCCGAGGATAGAGTCACACCACGGTGGCACGTGGGAGAGCCCTGTGGGAAAGCCTCGAGGGAAACCTCGTGGGAAAGCCTCGAGGTAAAGCCACAGATCCCTTGATCCACGTGAAGGGAAGCGTGACACTGCTGATAGAGCTTGGAAGGTAAGCGCACGGCATGCCCCCACACGAGACGAGGACTGACTCCCAGGGGAGACTCCAGAAGTACCCCAAGATCCATGTCAGCACTGGAGAGAATCCTCAGGTTCCAGCACCGACTCCACACAAGGTCTTAGGCCCTGGCATCGATGGCAGAGCAATACCGAGAGGCCCCCGAGCAACTCGCATGGGGACTGACCTTTCCTGAGGCCACCAGAGCGGGTCCCTTTGGCCCCGTCGTAAGTCGAGGGCCACCTGCCGCAACTCGAGAAAATCCAGGAGGTTCTCCCCTCTAAGCGAGATGATGCCCATTTCCAGAGAGGCGTCTCGAGGTAATCACATCTAACCTCTGGAACTTCAAAGGATCCTTCACACTCCTTGCTGCAACTCAAGAAGTTCCCCGACATACCCGTTTCCACTCGAGAGGAATGAGGAGAGTCCCTCCTCATCAGAGGAGCCCCGTTTCCGCCTCCTAGCTCGTGAGCTGGGATCCTTTCCCTGCGTGGTCGGGAAAGAATTCCCGGCGTTCCCGTCGCATCTCAAGAGGAGGGCTCTCACAGGAAGGGCGAGAGTAATCCAGGGTCGTGCCACCATTCCCAGAGTCCCCCAGATGTCTCAGTCCATTCCAGGGAAACCTGTGTTCCCTGCACTGCCACGACTTTAAAGCCGAGGATCGACTCACACCACGGTGGCTTGTGGACAACCCTGTGGGAAAGCCTCGTGGGCAAGCCTCGAGGGAAAGCCACAGATCCCTTGATCCACGGAAGAGAAGCGTGACACTGCTGCTACAGCTCGAGAGGAAATCGCACGTGAATGCCCAATTCGAGACGAGGACTGACTCCGCTCTGGAGACTCCCAAAGTACCCCAAATCCATGTCAGCACTGGAGAGGAATCCTCAGGTTTCGGCAGCGATTCCACACAAGGTCTTAGGCCCCGGCATCGACGGGAGAGGAATCCCGAGAGGCCCCCGAGCAACTCGCATGGGGACTGGCCTTTCTGAGGCCAACAGAGCGGTCCCTGAGGTCCCCGTCGTAAGTTGAGAGCACCTGCCACAACTCGAGAAAATCCAGGAGGTTCTCCGCTCCACGGGAGATGAGGCCCATTTCCGCTGAGGCGTCTCGAGGCTAATCACACCTAAACTCTGGAACTTACAAAGGGTCCTTCACACCCTTGCTGCAACTCAAGAAGTTCCCCGACATACCCGTCTCCACTCGAGGGGGAAACACGAGTCCCGCCCTCATCCAGAGAAGCCCCGTTTCCGCCTCCTAGCTCGAGAGGAGGGATCCTTTCCCTGCGTGTTCGGGAAAGAATTCCCAGCGTTCCTGTTGCATCTCAAGAAGAGGCGCTCTCCACAGGAAAGGCGAGAGGAACTCCAGGGTCGTGCCACCATTCCCAGAGTCTCCCAGATGTCTCAGTTCATTCCAGGGAAACCTGTTTTCCCTGCACTGCCTCGACTTTCAAGCCGAGTATGGACTCACACCACAGTGACACGTGGGACAGCCCTGTGGGAAAGCCTCGTGGGAAAGCCTCGAGGAAAGCCTCAGATCCCTTGATCCACGTGAAGGGAAGCGTGACACTGCTGCTACAGCTCGGGAGAAAAGCGAACGTGCATGCCCCACTCGAGACGAGGACTGACTCCCCTGGGGAGACTCCAGACGTACCCCAAGATCCATGTCAGCACTGGAGAGGAATCCTCAGGTTCCGGCACTGACTCCACACAAGGTCTTAGGCCCCGCATCGACGGGAAAGGAATACGAGAGGCACCCGAACAACTCGCATGGGGACTGGCCTTTCCTGAGGCCACCAGAGCGGGTCCCTGAGGTCCCCGTCGTAAGTCGAGAGCACCTGCCGCAACTCGAGAAAATCCAGGAAGTTCTCCCCTCCAGGCGAGATGAGGCCCATTTCCGCTGAGGCGTCTCGAGGCTAATCACACCTAAACTCTGCAACTTACAAAGGGTCCTTCACACCCTTGCTGCAACTCAAGAAGTTCCCCGACATACCCGTCTCCATTCGAGAGGAAGCACGAGAGTCCCCCCACATCCAGAGGAGCCCCGTTTCTGCCTCCTAGCTTGAGAGGAGGGAGCCTTTCCCTGCGTGGTCGGGAAAGAATTCCCGGCGTTCCCCGTCGCATCTCAAGAGGAGGCGCTCTCCCACAGGAAAGGCGAGAGGAACTCCAGGGTCGTGCCACCATTCCCAGAGTCCCCCAGATGTCTCAGTCCATTCCAGGCATACCTGTTTTTCCTGCACTGCCTAGACTTTCAAGCCGAGGATCGACTCACAACACGGTGGCACGTGGGACAGCCCTGCGGGAAAGCCTTGTGGGAAAGCCTCGTGCGAAAGCCTCGAGGGAAAGCTACAGATCCCATGATCCACGCGAATGGAAGCGTGACACTGCTGCTAGAGCTCAGGAGGAAAGCACACGTGGCATGCCCCCACACGAGACGAGTACTGACTCCCCTGGGGAGACTCCAGAAGTACCCCAAGATCCAAGTCATCACTGGAGAGAAATCCTCAGTTTCTGGCACCGACTCCACACAAGGTCTTAGGCCCCGGCATCAACAGTAGAGGAATCCCGAGAGACCCCCGAGCAACTCGCATGGGGACTGGCCTTTCCTGAGGCCACCAGAGCGGGTCCCTGAGGTCCCCGTCGTAAGTCGAGAGCACCTGCCGCAACTCGAGAGAATCCAGGAGGTTATCCCCTCCAGGCGAGATGAGGCCCATTTTCCGCTGAGGGGTCTCGAGGCTAATCACACCTAACCTCTGGAACATCCAAAGAGTCCTTCACATCCTTGCTGCAACTCAAGAAGTTCCCCGACATAACCGTCTCGACTCGAGAGGAAGCACGAGAGTCCCACCCACATCCAGAGGAGTCCCGTTTCCTCCTCATAGCTCGAGAAGAGGGATCCTTTCCCTGTGTGGTCGGGAAAGAATTCCTTGCGTGCCCGTCGAATCTCAAGAGGAGGCGCTCTCCACAGGAAAGGTGAGAGGAACTCCAGGTTCATACCACCATTCCAGAGTCCCTCAGATATCTCAGTCCATTCCAGCGAAACCTGTTTTCCCTGAACTGCTTCGAATTTCAAGCCGAGGATCGACTCACACCACAGTGGCACGTGGGACAGCCCTGTGGGAAAGCCTCGTTGGGAAAACCTAGAGAGAAAGCCTCGAGGGAAAGCCACCGATCCCTTGATCCACGCGAAGGGAACCGTGACACTGCTGCTACAGCTCAGGAGGAAAGCGCACAGGCATGCCCCAATCGAGACGAGGTCTGACTGCCCTGGTGAGACTCCAGAAGTACCCCAAGATCCATGTCAGCACGGGAGAGGAATCCTCAGGTTCCAGCACCGACTCGACACAAGGTCTTAGGCCCTGGCATCGACGGGAGAGGAATCCCGAGAGGCCCCGAGAAACTTGCATGGGGACTGGCCTTTCCTGAGGCCACCAGAGCGGTCCCTGAGGTCCCCGTCGTAAGTCCAGAGCACCTGCCACAACTCGAGAAAATCCAGGAGGTTCTCCCCTCCAGCGAGATGAGGCCCATTTCCGCTGAGGCGTCTCGACGCTAGTCACACCTAAACTCTGGAACTTCCAAAGGGTCCTTCACACCCTTGCTGCAACTCAAGAAGTTCCCCGACATACCCGTCTCCACTCGAGGGGGAAGCACGAGAGTTCTGCCCACATCCAGAGGAGCCCCCGTTTCCGCCTACTAGCTCGAGAGGAGGGATCCTTTCCCTGCGTGGTCGGAAAGTATTCCCGGCGTTCCCGTCGCATCTCAAGAGGAGGCGCTCTCCACAGGAAAGGCGAGAGGAACTCCAGGGTCGTGCCACCATTCCCAGAGTCCCCCAGATGTCTCAGTTCATTCCAGGGAAACCTGTTTT
>NW_017196109.1:0-20297 GCF_001704415.2 Capra hircus
TTCCTCTCCGTCGATGCTCCTAAGACCCTAAGACCTTGTGTGGAGTCGGTGCCGGAACCAGAGGATTCCTCTCCAGTGCTGACATGGATCTTGGGGTACTTCTGGAGTCTCCGCCAGGGGAGTCAGTCCTCGTCTCGAGTGGGGCATGCACGTGCGCTTTCCTCCCGAGCTGTAGCAGCAGTGTCGCGCTTCCCTTCGCGTGGATCAAGGGATCTGTGTCTTTCCCTCAAGGCTTTCCCACGAGGCTTTCCCACAGGGCTGTCCACGTGCCACCGTGGTGTGAGTCGATCCTCGACTTGAAAGTCGAAGCAAGCAGGGAAAACAGGTTTCCCTGGAATGGACTGAGACATCTCGGGGACTCTGGGAATGGTGGCACGACCCTGGAGTTCCTCTCGCCTTTCTTGTGGATAGCGCCTCCTCTGAGATCCGACGGGAACGCCGGGAATTCTTTTCCGACCACACAGGGAAAGGATCCCACCTCTCGAACTAGGAGGGGGAAACGGGGATCCTCTGGTTGTGGGCGGGACTCTCGTGCTTCCTCTCGAGTGGAGACGGGTATGTTGGGGGAACTTCTTGAGGTGCAGCAAGGGTGTGAAGGACCCTTTGGAAGTTCCAGAGGTTAGGTGTGATTAGCCTCGAGACGCCTCAGCGGAAATGGGCCTCATCTCGCCTGGAGGGAGAACCTCCTGAATTTTCTCGAGTGCGGCAGGTTTTTCTCGACTTACGAGGGGACCTCAGGGACCCGCTCTGGTGGCCTCAGGAAAGGCCAGTCCCCATGCGAGTTGCTCCGGGGCCTCTCGGGATTCCTCTCTCGTAGATGCCGGGCCTAAGACCTTCTGTGGAGTCGGTGCCGAAACCTGATGATTCCTCTCCAGTGCTGACATGGATCTTGGGGTACTTCTGGAGTCTCCCAGGACAGTCAGTCCTCTACTCGAGTGGGGCATGCACGTGCACTTTCCTCCCGAGCTTTAGCAACATTGTCACGCTTACCTTCGCGTGAATCAAGGGATCTGTGGCTTTCCCTCGAGGCTTCCCAGGAGGCTTTCCACAGGGCTGCCCCACGTGCCACTGTGGTGTGAGTCGATCCTCGGCTTGAAAGTCGAGGCAGTGCAGGGAATACAGGTTCCCTGGAATGGACTGAGACATCTGGGGGACTCTGGGAATGGTGGCAGGTACCTGGAGTTCCTCTCGCTTTTCCTCTGGAGAGCGCCTCCTCTTCAGATGTGACGGGAACGCCGCGAATTCTTTCCTGACCACGCAGGGAAAGGATCAAACCTCTCGAGCTAGGGGCGGAAACGTGGCTTCTCTTGATGTGGGCGGGACTTTCCTGCTTCCTCTCGAGTGGAGACGGGTATGTCGGGGAACTTCTTGAGTTGCAGCAAGGGTGTGAAGGACCCTTTGGAAGTTCCAGAGGTTAGGTGTGATTTTCCTGGAGACGCCTCAGCGGAAATGGGCCTCATCTCGCCTGGAGGGGAGAACCTCCTGGATTTTCTCGAATTGCGGCAGGTGCTCTCGACTTACGACTGGGACCTCAGGGACCCGCTCTTGTGGCCTCAGGAAAGGCCCGTCCCCATGTGAGTTGCTCGGGGGCCTCTCGGGATTCCTCTCCCCTCGATGCCGGGGCCCTAAGACCTTGTGTGGAGTCAGTGCCGGAACGTGAGGATTCCTCTGCAGTGCCGACATGGATCTTCGGGGTCTTCTGAAGTCTCCCCAGAGGCGTATGTCCTCGTCTCGAGTGGGGGCATGCACGTGCGCTTTCCTCCCGACCTGTAGCAGCAGTGTCACGGTTCCCTTCGCTTGGATCAAGGGATCAGGGGCTTTCCCTCGAGGCTTTCCCATGAGGCTTTCCCACGAGGCTTTCCCACAGGGCTTTTCCACGTGCCCTTGTGGTGTGAGTCGATCCTCAGCTTGAAAGTGGAGGCAGTGCAGGGAAAACAGGTTTCCCTGGAATGGACTGAGACATCTGGGGGACTCTGGGAATGGGGCCTGATACTGGAGTTCCTCTCGCCTTTACTGTGGAGAGCGCCTCCTCTTGAGATGAGACGGGAACGCTAGGAATTCTTTCAGGACCACGCAGGGAAAGGATCCCTCCTCTCGAGCTAGCAGGCGGAAACGGGGCCACTCTGGATACGGGCGGGACGCTCGGGTTCCTCTTGAGTGGAGACGGATATGTCGGGGAACTTCTTGAGTTGCAGCAAGGGTGTGAAGGACCCTTTCGAAGTTCGAGAGTTTAAGTGTGATTACCCCCTAGTTGCCTCAGCCGAAATGGGCCTCATCTCGCCTGGAGGGGAGAACCTCCTGGATTTTCTCGACTTGCGGCAGGTGCTCTCGACTTACGACGAGGGCCTCAGGGACCCGCTCTGGTGGCCTCAGGAAAGCCAGTCCCCATGCGAGTTTCTCCCGGGCCTCTCGGGATTCCTCTCCGTCGATGCTGGGGCCTAAGACCTTGTGTGGACTCAGTGACGGAACCTGAGGATTCCTCTCCAGTGCCGACATGGATCTTGTGGTACTTCTGGAGTCTCCCCAGGGGAGTCAGTCCTCGTCACGAGAGAGGGCATGCACGTGTGATTTCCTCCCGAGCTGTAGCAGGAGTTTCACACTTCCCTTTTCGTGGATCAAGGGATCTGTGGCTTTCCCTCTAGACTTTCCCATGACGCTTTCCCACGAGGCTTCCCACAGGGCTTTCCCACGTGCCACTGTGGTGTGAATCGATCCTCGGCTTTAAAGTCGAGGCAGTGAAGGGAAAACAGATTTCCCTGGAATGGACTGAGACATCTGGTTTTCTCTGGGAATGGTGGCACGACCCTGGAGTTCCTCTCGCCTTTCCTGTGGAGAGCGCCTCCTCTTGAGATGCGATGGGAATGCCGGGAATTCTTTCCCGACCACGCAGGGAAAGGATCCCTCCTCTCGAGCTAGGAGAGGGAAACGGGGCTCCTCTGAATGTGGCCGAGACTCTCGTGCTGCCTCTCAAGTGGAGACGGGTATGTCGGGGAACTTCTTGAGTTGCAGCAAGGTTGCGAAGGACCCTTTGGAAGTTCCAGAGTTTAGGTGTGAAAAGCCTCGAGACGCCTCAGCGGAAATTGGCCTCATCTCGCCTGGAGGGGAGAACCTCCTTGATTTTCTCCAGTTGCAGCAGGTGCTCTCGACTTACGATGGGGACCTCAGGGACCCCCTCTGGTGGGCTCAGGAAAGGCCAGTCCCCATGCGAGTTGCTCGGGGGCCTCTCCGGATTCCTCTACCGTCGATTCCGGGGCCTAAGACCTTGTGAGTAGTCGGAGCCGGAGCCTGACGATTCCTCTCCAGTGCTGACATGGATCTTGGGGTACTTCTGGAGTCTCCCCAGGACAGTCAGTACTCGTCTCGAGTGGGGGCATGCACGTGCGCTTTCCTCCCGAGCTGTAGCAACAGTGTCACGCTTCCCTTCGCGTGCATCAAGGGATCTGTGGCTTTCCCTCGAGGCTTTCCCAGGAGGCTTTCCCACGAGGCTTTTCCACAGGGCTGTCCCACGTGCCACCGTGATGTGAGTCGATCCTCCGCTTGAAAGTCGAGGCAGTGCAGGGAAAACAGGTTTCCCTGGAATGGACTGAGATATCTGGGGTAATCTGGGAATGGTGGCACGACCCTGGAGTTCCTCTCACCTTTCCTGTTGAAAGCGCCTCCTCTTGAGTTGTGACGGGAAGACTGGGAATTCTTTCCGGACCACGCAGGGAAAGGATACCTCCTCTCTAGCTGTGAGGCGGAAACGGGGCTCCTCTGGATGTGGGCGGGACTCTCGTGCTTCCTCTCTAGTGGAGACGGGTATGTCGGGGAACTTCTTGAGTTGCAGCAAGGGTGTGAAGAACCCTTTGGAAGTTCCAGAGGTTTAGGTGTGATTAGCCACGAGACGCCGCAGCGGAAATGGGCCTCATCTCGCCTGGAGGGGAGAACCTCCTGGATTTTTTTGAGTTGGGACAGGTGATCTCGACTTACGACGGGGACCTGAGGGACCCGCTCTGGTGGCCTCAGGAAAGGCCAGTCCGCATGCGAGTTTCTCGGGGGCCTCTCGGGATTCCTCTCCCGTCGATGCCGGGGCCTAAGACCTTGTGTGGAGTCGGTGCCGGAACCTGAGGATTCCTCTCCAGTGCTGACATGGATCTTGGCGTCCTTAAAGGCGAGATGAGGCCCATTTGCACTGAGGCGTCTGGAGGCTAATCACACCTAACCTCTGGAACTTCCAAAGGTCCTTCACACCCTTGCTGCAACTCAAGAAGTTCTCCGACATACCCGCTCCACTCGAGAGTATCAAGATCTTCCCGCCCACTTTCAGAGGAGCACCGTTTCCACCTCATAGCTCGAGAGGAGGGATCCTTTACCTGCGTGGTCTGTAAAGCATTCCCGGCGTTCCAGTCGCATCTCAAGAGGAGGCCCTCTCCACAGGAAAGGCGAGAGAAACTCCAGGGTCGTTCCACCATTCCCAGAGTCCCCCAGATATCTCTGTCAATTCCAGGGAAACCTGTTTTCCCTCCACTGCCTCGACTTTCAAGCCGAGGATCGACTCACACCACGGTGGCACGTGGGACAGCCCTGAGGAAAATCCTCGAGGGAAAGCCTCATTGGAAAGCCTCGAGGGAAAGCTGCAGATCCCTTGATACACGCTATCGGAAGTGTGACACTGCTTCCACAGACGGGAGGAAATTGAACGTGCATGCCCCCACTCGAGACTAGGACTGACTAACCCGGGGAGACTCCAGAAGTACCCCATGATCCATGTCAGCACTGGAGAGGAATCCTCACGTTCCGGCACCGACTCCACACAAGGTCTTAGGCCCCGGCATCGACGGGAGAGGAAACCCAAGAGGCCCCCGAGCAACTCGCATGGGGACTGGCCTTTCCTGAGGCCACCAGATCGGGTCCCTGAAGTCCCCGTCGTAAGTCGACAGCACCTGCCGCAACTCGAGAAAATCCAGGAGGTTCTCCCCTCCAGGCGAGATGAGGCCCATTTCCGCTGTGGCGTCTCAAGGTTAATCACAAATAACCTCTGGAACTTCCAAAGGGTCCTTCACACCCTCGCTGCAACTCAAGAAGTTCCTGGACATACCCGTCTTCACTCGAGAGGAAGCACGAGAGTCCCGCCCACATCCAGAGGAGCCCCGTTTCCGCCTCCTAGCTCGAGAGGAGGGATCCTTTCCCTGCGTGTTCGGGAAAGAATTGCCGGCGTTCCCGTCTCATCTCAAGAGGAGGCACTCTCCACAGGAAAGGCGAGAGGAACTCCAGGGTCATGCCACCATTCCCAGAGTCCCCCAAATGTCTCAGTCCATTCCAGGGAAACCTGTTTTCCCTGCACTGCCTCGACTTTCAAGCCGAGGATCAACTCACACCACGGAGCACGTGGGACAGCCCTGTGGGAAACCCTCAAGGAAAGCCTCGATGGAACGCCACAGATTCCATGATCCACTCGAAGGAAAGCGTGACACTGATGCTTCAGCTCGGGAGGAAAGCGCACGTGCATGCCCCCACTCGAGACGAGGACTGACTCCCCTGGGGATACTCCAGAAGTACCTCAAGATCCTTGTAAGCACTGGAGAGGAATCCTCAGGTTCCGGCACCGACTCCCCACAAGGCCTTAGGCCCCGGCATCGATGGGAGAGGAATCCCGAGGGGCACCTGAGCAACTTGCATGGGGACTGGCCTTTCCTGAGGCCACCAGAGCGGGTCCCTGAGGTCCCCGGCGTAAGTCGAGAGCACCTGGGGTAACTCGAGAAAATCAAAGAGGTTCTCCCCTCCAGGCGAGATGAGGCCCATTTCCGCTGTGGCGTCTCAAGGTTAATCACACATAACCTCTGGAACTTCCAAAGGGTCCTTCACACCTTTGCTGCAACTCAAGAAGTTCCCTGACATACCCGTCTCCAATCCAGAGGAAGCACGAGAGTCCAACCCAGATCCAGAAGAGCCCCGTTTCCGCCTCATAGCTCGAGAGGAGGAATCCTTCCCCGCGTAGTTGTGAAAGAATTCCCGGCTTTCCCGTCGCATCTCAAGTGGAGGCGCTCTCCACAGGTAAGGCGAGAGGAACTCCAGGGTTGTGCCACCATTTCGAGAGTCCCCCAGATATCTCCGTCCATTCCAGAGAAAACTGTTTTCCCAGCACTGCCTCAACTTTCAAGCCGAGGGTAGACTCACACTACAGTGGCACGTGGGCAGCCCTGTGGGAAAGCCTCGTGGGAAAGCCTCTTGGGAAAGCCTCGAGGGAAAGCCACAGATCCCTTGATCCACGCTAAAGGAAGCGTGACACTGCTGCTACAGCTCGGGAGGAAAGTGCACGTGCATGCCCCCACTCGAGACGAGGACTGACTCACCTGGGGAGACTCCAGAAGTACCCCAAGATCCATGTCAGCACAGGAGAGGAATCCTCAGTTTCCGGCACTGACTCAACACAAGGTTTTGGGCTCCAGCATCTACGGGAGAGAAATTCCGAGAGACACCCGAGCAACATTCATGTGGACTGGCCTTTCCTGAGTCCACCAGAGCGGGTCCCTGAGGTCCCCGTCGTATGACGAGAGCACCTGCCCCAACTCGAGAACATCCAGGAGGTTCTCCCTTCCAGGCAAGATGTGGCCCATTTCCAGTGAGGCGTCTGGAGGCTAATCACAACTAACCTCTGGAACTTCCAAAGGGTCCGTCACACCCTTGCTGCTACTCAAAAAGTGCCTCGACATACCCGTCTCCACTCGAGAGGAAGAACGAGTTCCCGCCCACATCCAGAGGAGCCCCGTTACCGCCTCATAGCTGGAGAGGAGGGACACTTTCCCTGCGTGGTCGGGAAAGAATTCCCGACGTTCCCGTCGCATCTCAAGAGGAGGCCCTCTCCACAGTAAAGGCCAGAGGAACTCCAGGTTCGTGCCACCATTCCCAGAGTCCCCCAGATGTCTCCGTCCATTCCAGGGAAACCTGTTTTTCCAGCACTGCCTCAACTTTCAAGCCAAGGGTCGACTCACACTACAGTGACACGTTGGACAGCCCTGTGGGAAAGCCTCTTGGGAAAGCCTCGTGGGAAATTCTCGAGGGAAAGACTCGAGGGAAAGCCACAGATCCCTTGATCCACGCTAAAGGAAGCATGACACTGCTGTTACGGCTCGGGAGCAAAGCGCACGTGGATGCCCCCACTCGAGACGAGGACTGACTCCCCTGGGGAGACTCCACAAGTACCCCAAGATCCACGTCAGCACTGGAGAGGAATCCTCAGGTTCCGGCTCCGACTCCACACAAGGTCTTAGGCCCCGGCATCGACGGGAGTGGAATCCCGAGAGGCCCAAGGGCAACTTTCATGGGGACTGGCCTTTCCTGAGGCCACCAGAACGGGTCCCTGAGGTCCCCGTCTTAGGTCCAGAGCACCTGCCGCAACTCGAGTAAATCTAGGAGGTTCTCCCCTCCAGGGTAGATGAGGCCCATTTCCGCTGCGGCATCTCGAGGCTAATCACACCTAACCTCTGGAACGTCCAAAGGGTCCTTAACACCCTTGCTGCAACTCAAGAATTTCCCCGACATACCCGTCTCCACTCGAGAGGAAGCACGAGAGTCCCGCCCACATCCAGAGGAGCCCCGTTTCCGCCTCCTAGCTCGAGAGGAGGGATCCTTTCCCTGCGTGGTCGGGAAAGAATTCCCGGCATTCCTGTCGCATCTCAAGAGGAGGCGCTCTCCACAGGAACCGCGAGAGGAACTGCATTATCGTGCCACCATTCCCAGAGTCCCCCAGATGTCTCAGTCCATTCCAGGGAAACCTGTTTTCCCTGCACTGCCTCGACTTTCAAGCCGAGGATCGACTCACACCACGGTGGCACGTGGGACAGCCCTGTGGGAAAGCCTCGTGGGAAAGCCTCGAGGGAAAGCCACAGATCCCTTGTTCTACACGAAGGGAAGCGTGACACTGCTGCTACAGCTCGGGAGGAAATTGCACGTGCATGCCCCCACTAGTAACGAGGACTGACTGCCCTGGGGAGACTCAAGAAGTATCCCAAGATCCATGTCAGCACTGGAGAGGACTCCTCAGCTTCTGGCACCGACTCTACACAAGGTCTTAGGCCCCGGCATCGACGGGAGAGGAATCCCGAGAGGCCCCTGAGCAACTCGCATGGGGACTGGCCTTTCCTGAGGCCACCAGAGCGGGTCCCTGAGGTCCCCGTCGTAAGTCGAGAGCACCTGCCGAAACTAGAGAAAATCCAGGAGGTTCTCCCTTCCAGGAGAGATGAGGCCCCTTTCCGCTGAGACATCTCAAGGCTAATCACGCCTCACCACTGGAACTTCCAAAGGGTCCTTCACACCCTTGCTGCAACTCAAGAAGTTCCCCGACATACCCGTCTCCACTCGAGAGGAAGCACGAGGTCCCGCCCACATCCAGAGGAGCCCCGTTTCCGCCTCCTAGCTCGAGAGAAGGGATCCTTTCCCTGCGTGTACGGGAAAGAATTTCCGGCGTTCCCGTCGCATCTCAAGAGGAGGCGCTCTCCACAGGAAAGGCGAGAGGAACTCCAGGGTCGTGCCACCATACCCAAAGTCCCCCTGATGTCTCAGTCCTTTCCAGGGAAACCTGTTTTCCATGCTTTCCCTGCACTGCCACGGCATTCAAGCTGAGGATCGACTCACACCACGGTGGCACGTGGAACAACCCTGTGGGAAAGCCTCATGGGAAGGCCTCGTGGGAAAGCCTACTGGGAAAGCCACAGATCCCTTGATCCACACGAAGGGAAGCGTGACGCTGCTGCTACAGCTCGGGAGGAAAGCGCACGTGCATTCCCCCACTTGAGACGAGGACTGACTCCCCTGAGGAGACTCCAGAAGTATCCCAAGATCCATGTCAGCACTGGAGAGGAACCCTCAGATTCCGGCACCGACTCCACACAAGGTCTTAGGCCCCGAATCGACGGGAGAGGAATCTCGAGAGGCCCCCGAGCAACTCGCATGGGGACTGGCCTTTCCTGAGGCCACCAGAGCGGGTCCCTGAGGTCCCCATCATAAGTCGAGAGCACCTGCCGCAGCTCGAGAAAATCCAGGAGGTTCTCCCCTCCATGCGAGATGAGGCCCATTTCCGCTGAGGCGTCTCTAGGCTAATCACACCTAACCTCTGGAAATTCCAAAGGGTCCTTCACACCCTTGCTGCAACTCAAGAAGTTCCCCGACATACCCGTCTCCACTTGAGAGGAAGCACGAGAGTCCCGCCCACATCCAGAGAAGCCCCGTTTCCGCCTCCTAGCTCGAGAGGAGGGATCATTTCACAGCGTGTTTGGGCAAGAATTCCCCGGCGTTCCCGTCACATCTCAAGAAGAGGCGCTTTCGGCAGGAAAGGCGAGAGGAACTCCAGGGTCGTGCCACCATTCCCAGAGTTCCCCAGATGTCTCAGTCCATTCCAGGGAAACCTGTTTTCCCTGCACTGCCTCGACTTTCAAGCTGATTATCGACTCACACAATGGTGGCACGTGGGACAGCCCTGTGGGAAAGCCTCGTGGAAAAACCTCGTGGGAAAGCCTCGAGGGAAAGCCACATATCCCTTGATCTACGCGAAGGGAAGCATGACACCCCTGCTACAGCTCGGGAGGAAACGCACGTGCATGCCCCCACACGAGACGAGGACTGACTCCCCTGGGGAGACTCCAGAAGTGCCCCAAGATCCATGTCAGCACAGAACAGGAATCCTCAAGTTCCGGCACCAATTCCACAGAAGGTTTAGGCCCTGGGACCGACGGGAGAGAAATCCCGAGAGGCCCCTGAGCAACTCGCATGGGGACTGGCCTTTCCTGAGGCCACCAGAGCGGGTCCCTGAGGTCCCCGTCGTAAGTCGAGAGCACCTGCCGCAACTCGAGAAATTCCAGGAGGTTCTCCCCTCCAGGCGAGATGAGGCCCATTTCCGCTGAGGCGTCTCGAGGCTAATCACACCAAACCTCTGGAACTTCCAAAGGGTCCTTCACACCCTTGCTGCAACTCAAGAAGTTCCCCGACATACCCGTCTCCACTCGAGAGGAAGCACGAGAGTCCCTCCCACATCCAGAGGAGCCTCGTTTTCGCCTCCTAGGTCGAGAGGAGGGATCCTTTCCCTGCGTGGTAGGGCAAGAATTCCTGGCGTTCCCGTCGCATCTCAAGAAGAGGCGCTTTCCACAGGAAAGGCGAGAGGAACTCCAGGGTCGTGCCACCATTCCCAGAGTCTCCCAGATGTTTCGGTCCATTCCAGGGAAACCTGTTTTCCCTTCACTGCCTGGACTTTCAAGCCGAGGATCGACTCACACCAAGGTGGCACGTGGGACAGCCCTGTGGGAAAGCCTCATGGGAAAGCCTCGTGGGAAAGCCTCGAGGGAAAGCCACAGATCCCTTGTTCCACGCGAAGGGAAGCGTGACACTGCTGCTACAGCTCGGGAGGAAATTGCACGTGCATGCCCCCACTCGTAACGAGGACTGACTGCCCTGGGGAGACTCAAGAAGTATCCCAAGATCCATGTCAGCACTGGAGAGGACTCCTCAGCTTCTGGCACCGACTCCACACAAGGTCTTAGGCCCCAGCATCGACGGGAGAGGAATCCCGAGAGGCCCCTGCGCAACTCGCATGGGGACTGGCCTTTTCTGAGGCCCCCAGAGCGGGTCCCTGAGGTCCCCGTCGTAAGTCGAGAGCACCTGCCGCAACTCGAGAAAATCCAGGAGGTTCTCCCCTCCAGGCGAGATGAGGCCCATTTCCGCTGAGGCGACTCGAGGCTAATCACATCTAACCTTTGGAACTTCCATAGGGTCCTTCACACCCTTGCTGCAACTCAAGAAGTTCCCCGACATACCCTTGTCCACTCGAGAGGAAGCGCGAGCGTCCCTTGCACATCCAGAGGAGGCCCTTTTCCTCCTTGTAGCTCGAGATGAGGGATCCTTTCCCTGCGTGGTCGGGAAAGAATTCCCGGCATTCCCGTCGCATCTCAAGAGGAAGCGCTCTCCACAGGAAAGGCGAGAGGAACTCCAGGGTCGTGCCACCAATCCAAGAGTCCCCCAGAGGACTGAGTCCATTCCAAAGGAAACTCTTTTACCTGCACTGCCTTGACTGTCACGCCGAGGATGGACTCACACCACGGTGGCACGTGGGACAGCCCTGTGTGTTACCCTCGTGGGAAAGCCTCATGGGAAATCCTACAGGGAAAGCCACGCATCCCTTGATCCACCCGTCGGGTAGCATGACACTGCTGCCACCTTTAGGGAGGAAAGCCCACGTGCATTTCCCCACTCGAGACGAGGACTGACTCCCCTGGGGAGAGTCCAGAAGTACCCAAAAATCCACGTCAGCACTGGAGAGGAATCCTCAGTTTCCGGTCCCAACTCAACACAAGGTCTTCGACTCGGGAAATGCAAGCATTTAAAAGATCTCTCCTTTGGAGCCTCGAGGGGGGATCGGGGCTTCTCTGGATGTGGGCGGGACCCTCGTGCTTCCTTTGAGTGTAGACGGGTGTGTCGGGAAAGCTCTTGAGTTGCAGCAAGTGTGTGAAGGAACCATTGGAAGTTCCAGAGGTTAGGTGTGCTTAGCCTCTAGATGTGTCAGTGGAAATAGGCCTCATTTTGCTGTAGGGGAGAACCTCCTGGATTTTCTCGAGTTACGGCAGGTGCTCTCGAATTACGACGGGGACCTCAGGGACCCGGTCTCGTGGCCTCAGGAAAGGCCAGTCCCCATGCAAGTTGCCAGGGGGACTCTCGGGATTCCTCTTGGGTCGATGCCGGGGCCTAAGACCTTGTGTGGAGTCGAGGCCGGATCCTGAGGATTCCTCTCCAGTGCTGACATGGTTCTTGGGGTACTTCTGGAGTCTCCCCAGGGAAGTCAGTCCTCGTCTCGAGTGTGGGCATGCACGTGCGCTTTCCTCCCGAGCTGTAGCAGCAGTGTCACGCTTCCTAACGCGTGGTCAAGGCATCTGTAGCTTTCACTCAAGTCTTTCCTTCAAGGCTTTCCCAAGAGTCTTTCCCACAGGGCTGTTCCACCTGCCACCAGGGTGTGAGTCGATCCTCGGCTTGAAAGTCGAGGCAGTGCAGGGAAAACATGTTCCTCTGGAATGGACTGAGACATCTGGGGGACTCTTGGAATGGTGGTACGACCCTGGAGTTCCGCTCGCCTTTCCTGTGGAGAGCGCCTCCTCTTGAGATGGGACGGGAACGCCGGGAATTCTTTCCGGACCAAGCAGGGAAAGGATCCATCATCTCGAGGTCCGAGGCATAAACGGGGCTCCTCTGGATGTGGGCGGGACCCTCGTGCTTCCTCTGGAGTGGAGACGGTATGTCGGGGAACTTCTTGAGTTGCAGCAAGGGTGTAAAGTACCTTTTGGAAGTTCCAGAGGTTAGGTGTGATTAGCCTCGAGACACCTCAGTGGAAATGGGCCTCATCTCGCCTGGAGGGGAGAACCTCCTGGATTTTCTCGAGTTGCGGCAGGTGCTCTCGACTTACGACGGGGACCTCAGGGGCCAGCTCTGGTGGCCTCAGGAAAGGCCAGTCCCCATTCAAGTTTCTAGGGGGCCTCTCAGGATTCCTCTCCTGTCGATGCCGGGACCTAAGACCTTGTGTGAAGTCGGGGCTGGAACCTGAAGATTCCTCTCCAGTGCTGACATGGATCTTGTGGTACTTCTGGAGTCTCCCCAGGGGAGTCAGTCCTCGTCTCGAGTGGGGGCATGCACGTGCGCTTTCCTCCCGAGCGGTAGCAGCAGTGTCACGCTTCCCGTCGCGTGGATCAAGGGATCTGTGGCTTTCCCTCTAGGCTTTCCCATGAGGCTTTCCCACAGGGCTGTCCCACATGCCACCTTGGTGTGAGACGATCCTCGGCGTGAAAGTCGTGGCAGTGCAGGGAAAACAGGTTCCTCTGGAATGGACTGAGACATCTGGGGAACTCTTGGAATGGTGGCACGACCCTGGAGTTCCTCTGGCCTTTCCTGTGGAGAGCACTTCCTCTTGAGATGCGACGGGAACGCCAGGAATTCTTTCCCGACCACGCAGGGAAAGGATCCCTCCTCTCTAGATACGAGGCGGAAACGGGGCTCCTCTGGATGTGGGCGGGACTCTCGTGCTTCATCTCGAGTGGAGACGGGTATGTCGGTGATCTTCTTGACTTGCAGCAGGGGTGTCAAAGACCCTTTGGAAGTTCCAGAGGTTAGGTGTGATTAGCCTCGAGATGCCTCAGGGGAAATGGGCCTCATCTCGCCTGGAGGGGAGAACCTCCTGGATTATCTTGAGTTGGAGCAGGTGCTCTCGTCTTAGGATGGGGACCTCAGGGACCCGCTCCTGTGGCCTCAGAAAAGGCCAGTGCCCATGGGAGTTGCTAGGGGGCCTCTCAGGATTCCTCTCACGGCGATGCCGGGGCCTAAGACCTTGTGTGGAGAGCCCGAGCGGAGGCGACGCGGAGCGTTTCGGTTCTCAGTGCCTGGGGCACCGGTGTGTGGTGTGAGGCTGCGGCGGAGCCTCTACACTGAAGGTGCGAGAGGTTGGCAGCTTCGATTGAAGCACATCGAGCGGCGACAGCAGTGAAAGTCATGAGCGACAGCGGCGAGGAGAACTACGGCGAGGGGGAATCCCGTTCTGCTTCCAGAAGCGGAAGTGCTCATGGATCTGGGAAATCTGCAAGTCATACCCCTGCAAGGTCTCGCTCCAAGGAAGATTCCAGGCGTTCCAGATCAAAGTCCAGGTCCAGATCGGAATCTAGGTCTAGATCCAGAAGAAGTTCTCGGAGGCATTATACAAGGTCACGATCTCGGTCCCGGTCCCATAGAAGATCTCGTAGCAGATCTTACAGCAGAGATTATCGAAGATGGCATAGCCACAGTCATTCTCCCATGTCTACTCGCTGGCGTCATGTTGGGAATCGGGCAAATCCTGATCCTAACTGTTGTCTTGGAGTATTTGGATTGAGCTTGTATACTACAGAAAGAGATCTAAGAGAAATGTTCTCTAAATATGGCCCAATTGCTGATGTATCTATTGTATATGACCAGCAGTCTAGACGTTCAAGAGGATTTGCCTTTGTATACTTTGAAAATGTAGATGATGCCAAGGAAGCAAAAGAGTGTGCCAATGGAATGGAGCTTGATGGATGTAGGATCAGAGTTGACTTCTCCATAACGAAAAGACCACATACTCCAACAGCAGGAATTTACATGGGGAGACCTACCTATGGCAGCTCACGCCGTCGAGATTACTATGACAGAGGATATGATCGAGGCTATGATGATCGGGACTATTACAGCAGATCGTACAGAGGAGGAGGAGGAGGAGGAGGAGGATGGAGAGCTGCTCAAGACAGGGATCAGAAATACAGAAGACGGTCACCTTCTCCCTACTATAGTCGTGGAGGATACAGATCACGTTCCAGATCTCGATCATACTCACCTCGTCGCTATTAAAGCATGAAGATGAAGACTTTCTGAAACCTGCCCTAGAGTTGGGATATTGTTTGTGGACAATATTTTTTATTGTCTCCTGTTTAAAAAGTGAACAGTGCCTGGTGAAGTTAGGTGACTTTTACACCTTTTATGATGACTACTTTTGGTGGAGTTGAAATGCTGTTTTCATTCTGCATTTGTGTAGTTCGGTGCTTTGTTCAAAGTTAAGTGTTTTCAGAAAAGTATGTTTTACATGAATTTTTTTACAGTCAAAAATTTTGACTGCTGAGAAGTTTCTATTGTACAGAACTTCATTTAAATGGTTTTTCTACTGAATACAGGGTATTCTGAAGATTGAAGCCTGTGTGTAAAATGCTACCAAATGGCAAAAAGCAACAATAACGTTTGGTTTTTACTTTTCTTTCTAACATATCAATGCTTAGGAGAACTGTTCTGATTAGATTGTCAGTAGTAAATTAAAGAAAAAAATGCCCGTTTTCCTCGAGTCCATGAAACATACCATACTTAATATACCTGCAGTTAAGTGATAAAAATTACGCTCTGTAACTCTATACTGCTAGTGTTAAAAACTAAAGATCTTTCAATACAGCAAATGCTTAATTCTTATATAAATGTGACTTTGACAGCCTTTATGTAATCTGTATTATACATAGCAGGGAATAAGATGAGTTGCACAATGTATGACTTAAAAAGGCTATTTCTTAAAGCTGTTAGAAGGGGATAATGGTATTTCAATTAGTAATCAGCAAGTGAAAATAATATTCCACCACAAATGTACTCTTGTTCTTCTAGCTTTTAAGACTATATGGAAAAACTGGGTGCTTCAGAGTTTTGAGAAAAAAGAAGGGAACACTACACCTGTGTTGTGGATGATCTGAAGACTTTGCCTGTTCGTTTTTTAAATACTATTTTCAGGTTCTTTGCTTACCAAAGGAGGCCCAATTTCACTCAAAAGTTTTGAGAACTGTGTTTAAATAAATGCAAAGAAAAGAGTAAAAAGGAAAGAAAAAAAAAAGACCTTGTGAGGAGTTGGGGCAGGAACCTGAGGATTCCTCTACAGTGCTGACATGGATCTTGGGGTACTTCTGGAGCCCCCCCAGGGAAGTCAGTCTTCGTCTCGAATGGGGGCATGCACGTGCGCTTTCCTCCCGAGATGTAGCAGCAGTGTCACACTTCCGGTCGCGTGGATCAAGTGATCTGTGGCTTTTCCTCCAGGCTTTACCACGAGGCTATCCCAGAGGGCTGTCCCACATGACGCCGAGGTGTGAGTCGAACCTCGGCGTGAAAGTCGAGGCAGTGCAGGGAAAACAGGTTCCTCTGGAATGGACTGAGACATCTAGGGGACTCTTGGAATGGTGGCACGACTCTGGAGTTCCTCTCGCATTTCCTGTGGAGAGCGCCTCCACTTGAGATGCGACGGGAACGCCGGGAATTCTTTCCCGACGAAGCAGGGAAAGGATCCCACATCTCGAGCTACGAGGCGGAAAGGGGCTCCTCTGGATGTGGGCGGGACCCTCGTGCTTCCTATCGAGAGGAGACGGGTATGTCGGGGAACTTCTTGAGTTGCCAGCAAGGGTGTGAAGGACCCTTTGGAAGTTCCAGGGGTTAGGTGTGATTAGCCTCGAGACGCCTCAGCGAAAATGGGCCTCATCTCGCCTGGAGGGGAGAACCTCCTGGATTTTCTCGAGTTGCGGCAGGTGCTCTCGACTTATGACGGGGACCTCAGGGACCCGCTCTGGTGGCCTCAGGAAAGGCCAGTCCCCATGCGAGTTGCTCGGGGGCCTCTCAGGATTCCTCTCCCGTGGATGCCGGGGCCTAAGATCTTGTGTAGAGTCGGTGCCGGGAACCTGAGCATTCCTCTCCAGTGCTGACATGGATCTTGGGGTACTTCTGGAGTCTCCTCAGGGGAGTCAGTCCTCGTCTCGAGTGGGGGCATGCACGTGCGCTTTCCTCCCGAGCTGTAGCAGCAGTGTCGCACTTCCCTTCGCGTGAATCAAGGGAACTGTGGCTTTCCCTCGAGGCTTTCCCACGAGGGTTTCCCACCAGGCTTTCCCACAGGGCTGTCCCACGTGACACCGTGGTGTGAGTCGATCCTTGGCTTGAAAGTCGAGGAAGTGCAGGGAAAACAGGTTTCCCTGGAATGGACTGAGTCATTTGGGGAACTCTGGGAATGGTGGCACGACCCTGGAGTTCCTCTCGCCTTTCCTGTGGAGAGCACCTCCTCTTGAGATGCGACGGGAACGCGGGGAATTCTTTCCCGAACACGCAGGGAAAGGATCCCTCCTCTCGATCCATTAGGTGGAAACGTGGCTCCTCTGGATTTGGGCGGGACTCTCGTGCTTCCTCTCGAGTGGAGACGGGTATGTCGGGGAACTTCTTGAGTTGCAGCAAGGGTGTGAAGGACCCTTTGGAGCTTCCAGAGGTTAAGTGCGAATAGCCTCAAGACGCCTCAGCGGAAATGGGCCTCATCTCGCCTGGAGGGGAGAACCTCCTGGATTTTCTCGAGTTGCTGCAGGTGCTCTCGACTTACGACGGGACCTCAGGGACCCGCTCTGCTCGCCTCAGGAAAGGCCTGTCCCCATGCGAGTTGCTCGGGGGCCTCTATTGATTCCTCTCCCGTCTATGCCGGGGCCTGAGACCTTGTGTGGAGTCGGTGCCGGAACCTGAGGATTCCTCTCCAGTTCTGACATGGATCTTGGGGTACTTCTGGAGTCTCCCAGGGAGTCAGTCCTCATCGCGAGTGTGGCGTGCACGTGCGCTTTCCTCCCGAGCTTTAGCAGCAGTGCCACGCTTCCCTTTGCGTGGATCCAGGGATCTGTGGCTTTCTCTGTAGGCTATCCCACGAGGCTTTCCCACTAGGCTCTTCACAGGGCTGTCCCACGTGCCACCGAGGTCTGAGTCGATCCTCGGCTTGAAAGTCGAGGCATTGGGGGGAAAACAGGTTTCCCTGGAATCGACTGACACATCTGGGGGCTCTGGGAATGGTGGCACGACCCTGAGTGCCTCTCGCCTTTCCTGTGGAGAGCGCCTCTTCTTGAGATGCGACGGGATCGCCGGAAATTCTTTCCCGACCACGCAGGGAAAGGATCCCTCCTCTCGAGCTATGAGACTGAAACGGGGCTCTTCTGGTTGTGGGCGGGACTCTTGTGCTTCCATTCGAGTGGAAACGGGTATGTCGGGGAACTTATTGAGTTGTAGCAAGGGTGTGAAGGGCCCTTTGGAAGTTCCAGAGGTTAGGTGTGATTAGCCTCTAGATGTGTCAGTGGAAATAGGCCTCATTTTGCTGTAGGGGAGAACCTCCTGGATTTTCTCGAGTTACGGCAGGTGCTCTCGAATTACGACGGGGACCTCAGGGACCCGGTCTCGTGGCCTCAGGAAAGGCCAGTCCCCATGCAAGTTGCCAGGGGGACTCTCGGGATTCCTCTTGGGTCGATGCCGGGGCCTAAGACCTTGTGTGGAGTCGAGGCCGGATCCTGAGGATTCCTCTCCAGTGCTGACATGGTTCTTGGGGTACTTCTGGAGTCTCCCCAGGGAAGTCAGTCCTCGTCTCGAGTGTGGGCATGCACGTGCGCTTTCCTCCCGAGCTGTAGCAGCAGTGTCACGCTTCCTAACGCGTGGTCAAGGCATCTGTAGCTTTCACTCAAGTCTTTCCTTCAAGGCTTTCCCAAGAGTCTTTCCCACAGGGCTGTTCCACCTGCCACCAGGGGTGTGAGTCGATCCTCGGCTTGAAAGTCGAGGCAGTGCAGGGAAAACATGTTCCTCTGGAATGGACTGAGACATCTGGGGGACTCCTTGGAATGGTGGTACGACCCTGGAGTTCCGCTCGCCCTTTCTGTGGAGAGCGCCTCCTCTTGAGATGGGACGGGAACGCCGGGAATTCTTTCCGGACCAAGCCAGGGAAAGGATCCATCATCTCGAGGTCCGAGGCATAAACGGGGCTCCTCTGGATGTGGGCGGGACCCTCGTGCTTCCTCTGGAGTGGAGACGGTATGTCGGGGAACTTCTTGAGTTGCAGCAAGGGTGTAAAGTACCTTTTGGAAGTTCCAGAGGTTAGGTGTGATTAGCCTCGAGACACCTCAGTGGAAATGGGCCTCATCTCGCCTGGAGGGGAGAACCTCCTGGATTTTCTCCGAGTTGCGGCAGGTGCTCTCGACTTACGACGGGGACCTCAGGGGCCAGCTCTGGTGGCCTCAGGAAAGGCCAGTCCCCATTCAAGTTTCTAGGGGGCCTCTCAGGATTCCTCTCCTGTCGATGCCGGGACCTAAGACCTTGTGTGAAGTCGGGGCTGGAACCTGAAGATTCCTCTCCAGTGCTGACATGGATCTTGTGGTACTTCTGGAGTCTCCCCAGGGGAGTCAGTCCTCGTCTCGAGTGGGGGCATGCACGTGCGCTTTCCTCCCGAGCGGTAGCAGCAGTGTCACGCTTCCGTCGCGTGGATCAAGGGATCTGTGGCTTTTCCCTCTAGGCTTTCCCATGAGGGCTTTTCCCACAGGGCTGTCCCACATGCCACCTTGGTGTGAGACGATCCTCGGCGTGAAAGTCGTGGCAGTGCAGGGAAAACAAGGTTCCTCTGGAATGGACTGAGACATCTGGGGAACTCTTGGAATGGTGGCACGACCCTGGAGTTCCTCTGGCCTTTCCTGTGGAGAGCACTTCCTCTTGAGATGCGACGGGAACGCCAGGAATTCTTTCCGACCACGCAGGGAAAGGATCCCTCCTCTCTAGATACGAGGCGGAAACGGGGCTCCTCTGGATGTGGGCGGGACTCTCGTGCTTCATCTCGAGTGGAGACGGGTATGTCGGTGATCTTCTTGACTTGCAGCAGGGGTGTCAAAGACCTTTGGAAGTTCCAGAGGTTAGGTGTGATTAGCCTCGAGATGCCTCAGGGGAAATGGGCCTCATCTCGCCTGGAGGGGAGAACCTCCTGGATTATGAGTTGGAGCAGGTGCTCTCGTCTTAGGATGGGGACCTCAGGGACCCGCTCCTGTGGCCTCAGAAAGGCCAGTGCCCATGGGAGTTGCTAGGGGGCCTCTCAGGATTCCTCTCACGGCGATGCCGGGGCCTAAGACCTTGTGTGGAGAGCCCGAGCGGAGGCGACGCGGAGCGTTTCGGTTCTCAGTGCCTGGGCACCGGTGTGTGGTGTGAGGCTGCGGCGGAGCCCTCTACACTGAAGGTGCGAGAGGTTGGCAGCTTTCGATTGAAGCACATCGAGCGGCCGACAGCAGTGAAAGTCATGAGCGACAGCGGCGAGGAGAAACTACGGCGAGGGGGAATCCCGTTCTGCTTCCAGAAGCGGAAGTGCTCATGGATCTGGGAAATCTGCAAGTCATACCCCTGCAAGGTCTCGCTCCAAGGAAGATTCCAGGCGTTCCAGATCAAAGTCCAGGTCCAGATCGGAATCTAGGTCTAGATCCAGAAGAAGTTCTGGAGGCATTATACAAGGTCACGATCTCGGTCCGGTCCCATAGAAGATCTCGTAGCAAGATCTTACAGCAGAGATTATCGAAGATGGCATAGCCACAGTCATTCTCCCATGTCTACTCGCTGGCGTCATGTTGGGAATCGGGGCAAATCCTGATCCTAACTGTTGTCTTGGAGTATTTGGATTGAGCTGTATACTACAGAAAGAGATCTAAGAGAAATGTTCTCTAAATATGGCCCAATTGCTGATGTATCTATTGTATATGACCAGCAGTCTAGACGTTCAAGAGGATTTGCCTTTGTATACTTTGAAAATGTAGATGATGGCCAAGGAAGCAAAAGAGTGTGCCAATGGAATGGAGCTTGATGATGTAGGATCAGAGTTGACTTCTCCATAACGAAAAGACCACATACTCCAACAGCAGGAATTTACATGGGGAGACCTACCTATGGCAGCTCACGCCGTCGAGATTACTATGACAGAGGATATGATGCGAGGCTATGATGATCGG
>NW_017196110.1:0-8636 GCF_001704415.2 Capra hircus
GGCACCTTGCACCTCCAATGGACCCCAGGCAAGGAGTTGCAGGCCACCACCTTGCTTCTGAAATCCCAAAATGGGGAGCAAAGCTCGCTCTGTCAGAGGGAAGAAACAGCAACAGGATGGATTTTCAAGCAGTTGCTAGGCTGTACTGCGTTAGGGCCTCCAAGGAATGAAAATGCAAATTTTACCCTACGACTGGTATCCAGGTGGGCTCCCAGGATGATTTCCCGCAGGATCCAAGAACGTTCCAGACAGACCTGGGCTCACTAGCTCCCTCCTGCCAGAGGAAACATGATAGAACAGCTGTTTGGAGGTTGCTTTGACTTCCCCTGGGAGGGTAGGATCCCTCCCGGTGCAGGGCCTCAGGGGCCATTGCCGCTGAGAAATGCCCTCTAAGCCAGACCTTTCCAGCCTTGTATGACTCAGCACGGAGGAGACTGGAAAAGCTCTCTTCCTTGGAGGAAGGAAAGGCAGCCCCAGAGAGTGTGTTTTCACACCTGTATCTTGCAGCAAGTGTTTGGCGTCTCAGACGTCAGACCTCCAGGCCTGCTCCAATGGCCTCAGTTCCAGAGTCAGGGCCGTGTGTCTCCCTGCATTTTCTGAGCCTTGGGAACACATTCCTAGGTCAGAACAGTCCTGCCCATGGGGAAGGAGGCTGCGGGAGTGTGTCTGAGGGGGTCGGGTGCCATGCTGGGGTCCAAGAGACCCGGTTACCTCCAATAGACCCCAGGGACAACAGCGGTGGGGCTCCCCCTGGCTTCCGAAATGCCAAAGCGAGAAGCAAAGCTAGCTCTATCAGAAGGAAGAAAAGAGCAATCGGATGGATGTTCAGGCTGTTGCTGGTCCGCACCACTTCAGGGTCCCCCCCGAGAGGAACAGGCACCCTGTGGCCCCTAGGTCCGATATGCAGGTTAACACACAGGGTGTGTCCCCATAGGAGCCAAGAATTTTCCTGGACAGACCTAGGCTCACTAGAGCTCTCCCACAGGGCAAAAGGGGTAGAACAGACTGTGGATGTGACTCTGCCTTTCACAGCAAGCATGGGGCCCTCCCTACAGCCCCGGGCTCCAGGGAAAATTGTCCCTGAAAAATGACCTCCAAGAAGCGCTTTTCCAGCAGGCTGGGATGCAGAGTTCACAGGATGTGGGGAAAGTGATCGTCCTTCAGGGAAGAAGAGGCAGCCACCCAGTGTGTGTTTGCAAGCCTGTATTTGGAAGAAACTGGTTAGCTCCTTCAAGGGGAGACCTCCAGGTCTGCTCAGAGGACCGAAATTCCAGAGGCAGCACCATGCATCTCCCCTGTCCTTTCTGAGCCTTGGAAAGACATTCCTAGCTTATAGCGGTATTGCTCATGAAGAAGCAGGATGCAGGAATGTGTCAGACATGACTGGGTGCCTTCCTGGGTTCAGCTCCGTGAGGGGCCTTTCCACTCAAAGTAGGTCCCATGCCTCCTTGGGGAGGAAGTGGGGCCCGCTTGCCTCCAAATTGCCAAAGGCTGGAACAAAGCTAGTTCTATCAGAGGTAAGAAAAGAGCAATTGGATGGATGTGGAAGCTGTTGCTGGGCCGCACTGCTTCAGGCCCCCCACCCCTCTGCCCCCGAGAGAAACAGGCGCCCTGTGGCCCCTAGGTCCTGGATGCAGTTTCACACATAGAATGTGTCCCCATAGGAGCCAAGAATTTTCCTGACAGACCTAGGCTCACTAGAGCTCTCCTACAGAGCAAAGGGGATGGGACAGATGTGTGGCTGTGGCTCTGCCTTTCCCTGGGAGTGTGGAGCCGCTCCCTATGGCCCCGGGCTCCAGGGGAAATTGCCCCTGAATAATGACCTCCAAGAAGCGCTTTTCCAACTGGCTGAGACCTGGAGTTCTCAGGATGCAGGGAAAGCGAGTGTCCTTCGGGGAAGCAAAGGCAGTCACCTGTTATCATAACTTACTAGAATAGTAGGTACCTTCTCCGGTTGGGCAGAGGCCTTCCCTACCTGATCTGAAAAAGAAAACGAAGTAGCTCGCTGATTTGAGAAATAATTCCCAGACTTGGGTTTCCAACCAGTATAGAATCCGACAATGGCCCTGTCTTTGCAGCCGCGTTAATTAACAGGTATGTGAAGCTCTAAATATCAGTGGAAATTACATACAGCATATAGGCCCCAGTGTTCTGGAATGGTGGAAAGAAACAACCAAACTCTTGAAGAGACACTTTCAAAATGGATCATAGAGACTGACTGTACATAGATGGGCTTGCTTCCGGCAGACTTACTCATATTACGGGTAACTGCACGTTCCCATAGTTGTTGTCCTTATGAAATTTTCTATGGGAGACCCCCTCCCACAGTGAGGCAGGTGTTAGCAGATTTGCCACAAGTAAGGGGGTGGGATTTCACAGCAGATGGAACAATTAGGTAAGGTAATAAATCAGGTAACTAAGTTTGTATAAAAAAGAATATCATTCCCCCTTGAGGAACAGATTCATGAATTTGTGCTCAGTGATCAGGTGTGGCTCAATGACTGGAAACACAATTCCTTGGCCTGACATCGGAAAGGTCCTTATACTGTTGTTTTAGCCACAATTCTGAAAGAGATGGGAATACCAGACCACCTAACCTGCCTCTTGAGAAATCTGGATGAAGGTCAGGAAGCAACAGTTAGAGTAGGACATGGAACAACAGACTGGTTCCAAAAAGGAAAAGGAGTATGTCAAGGCTGTATATTGTCACCCTGTTTATTTAACTTATATGCAGAGTACATCATGAAACATGCTGGGATGGAAGATACATGAACTGGAATCAAGATTGCCGGTAGAAATATCAATAAACTTAGATATGCAGATGACACCACCATTATGGCTGAATGTGAAGAGGAACGGGTATGTCGGGGAACTTCTTGAGTTGCAGCAAGGGTGTGAAGGACCCTTTGGAAGTTCCAGATGTTAGGTGTGGTTAGTCTCGAGATGCCTCAGCAGAAATGGGCCTCATCTCGCCTGGAATGGAGAGGCTCCTGGATATTCCCGAGTTTCAGCAGGTGCTCTCGAGTTACGACGGGGACTTCAGGGATCCGCTCTGGCGGCCGCAGGAAACGCCAGTCATCATGCGTGTTGCTAGGGGCCTCTCGTGATTCCTCTCCCCGTCGATGCCGGGGCCTAAGACCTTGTGTGGAGTCGGGGCCGGAAGCTGAGGATTCCTCTCCAGTGCTGACATGGATTTTGTGGTACTTCTCGAGTCTCCACAAGGGAGTCAGGCCTCGTCTCGAGTGGGGGCATGAGCGTGCCCTTTCCTCCCATGCTGTAGCAGCAGTGTCACGCTTCCCCATGCCTGGACCAAGGGATCTGTGGCTTTCCCTCGAGTCTTTCCCACTAGGCTTTCCCACAGGGCTGTCCCACATGTGACGGTGGAGTGAGTGGATCCTTGGCATGAAGGCCAAGGCAGTGCAGGGAAAACAGGTTCCTGTGGAATGGACTGAGACATCTGGGTGAGTCTCGGAATGGTGGCACGACCCTGCAGTTCCTCTCCCCTTTCCTTTGGAGAGCGCCTCCCTTGAGATGCGATGGGAATGCCGGGAATTCTTTCCCGACCAATCAGGGAAAGGATCGCTCATCTCGAGCTACGAGCCGGAAAAGGAGCTCCTCTGGATGTGGCCGGGACACTCGTGCTTCCTCTTGAGTGGAGACGGGTATGTCGGGGAACTTCTTGAGTTCCAGCATGACTGTGAAAGACTCTTTGGAAGTTCCAGAGGTCACGTGTGATTAGCCTCGAGACACCTCAGGGGAAACGGGCCTCATCTCGCCTGGAGGGGAGAACCGCCTGGATTTTACCGAGTTGCGGCAGGTGCTCTCGACTTACGACGGGGACCTCAGGGACCCGCTCTGGTGATTTCAGGAAAGGCCAGTCCCCATGAGAGTTGCTAGAGGGCCTGTCGCTATTCCACTCCCGTCCGATGCCAGGGCCTAAAACCTTGTGTGGAGTCGGGGCCGGAATCTGAGGATTCCTCTCCAAGGCTGACATGCATGTTGGGGTACTTCTGGAGTCTCCCAAGGGGAGTCAGTCCTCGTCTCGAGTGGGGGCATGCACGTGCGCTTTCCTCCCGTGCTGTAGCAGCAGTGTCACGTTTCCCTTCGCGTGGATCAAGGGATCTGTGGCTTTCCCTCAAGGCTTTCCCACGAGGCTTTCCCACAGGGCCCTCCCACGTGCCACCGTGGTGTGAGTCGATCCTCAGAGAGAAAGTCGAAGCAGTGCAGGGAAAACAGGATCCTCTGGAATGGACTGAGATATCTGGGGGACTCTTGGAATGGTGGCACGACCCATGAGTTCTTCTCGCCTTTCCTGTGCAGTGGGCCTCCTCTTGAGAAGCGTCGGAAACGTCGGGAATTCTATCCCGAGGAAGCGGGGAAGGATCCCTCATCTTTAGCTTGGAGGCGGAAACGGAGCTCCTCTGGATGTGGCCGGGACCCACGTGCTTCCTCTGGAGTGGAGACGGGTGTGTCGGGGAACTTCTTGAGTGCAGCTAAGGTGTGAAGGAACCTTTGGAAGTTCCAGAGGTTAGGTGTGATTAGCCTCGAGACGCCTCAGCGGAAATGGGCCTCATCTCGCCTGGAGGGGAGAACCTCCTGGATTTTATCGAGTGTGGCAGGTGCTCTAGAATTACGACGGGGACCTCAGGGACCCTCTCCGGTGTCCTGAGGAAAGGCCAGTCTCCATGCGAGTTGTTCGATGGCCTCTCGGGATTCCTCTCCCGTTGATGCCGGGGTCTTAGATCTTGTACGGAGTCGGTGCCGGAACCTGAGGATTCCTCTCCAGTGCTGACATGGATTTTGGGGTACTACTGGAGTCTCCCGAGGGGAGTCAGTCCTCGTCTCGAGTGGGGGCATGCACGTGCGCTTTCCTCCCGAGCTGTTAGCAGCAGTGTCACGCTTCCCTTTCGCGTGAATCAAGGGATCTGTGGCTTTCCCTCGAGAGGCTTTCCCACGAGGCTTTCCCACAGGGCTGTCCCACGTACCACCATGGTGTGAGTTGATCCTCGGCTTGAAAGTCGAGGCAGTGCAGGGAAAACAGGATTTCCTGGAATTGACTGAGACATCTGGGGGACTCTGGGAATGGTGGCATGACAGGAGTTCCTCTCGCCTTTCCTGTGGAGAGTGACTCCCGAGAATTCTTTCGCTATCACGCTGGGAAAGGAATCCCTCCTCTCGAGCTATGAGACGGAAACGGGGCTCCTCTGGATGTGCGCGGGACCTCTCGTGCCTCCTCTCGAATGGAGACGGGTATGTGGGGGAACTTCTTGAGTTGCAGCAAGGGTGTGAAGGACCCTTTGGAAATTCCAGAGCTTAGGTGTGATTAGCCTCGAGACGCCCCAGCGGAAATGGCCCATCTCTCCTGGAAGGGACAACCACCTGGATTTTCTCAAGTTGCGGCAGGTGCTCTCGACCTATGACGGGGAACTCAGGGAACCGCTCTGTTGGCCTGAGGAAATGCCAGTCCCCATGCGAGTTGCACGGTGTCCTCTCAGGATTCTTCTCCCGTCGATGCCGGGCCTAAGACCTTGTTTGGAGTCGGTGCCAGAACCAGAGGATTCCTCTCCAGTGCTGACATGGACCTTGGGGTACTTCTGGAGTCTCCCCAGGGCAGTCAGTCCTCGTCTCGAGTAGGGGCATGCACGTGTGCTTTCCCCGAGCTGTAGCAGAGTGTCACGCTTCCCTTCGCGTGAATCAAGGGATCTGTGGCTTTCCCTCGAGGCTTTCCCACGAGGCTTTCCCAAGAAGCTTTGCCACAGGGCTTTCCCACGTGCCACAGTGGTGTGAGTCGATCCTCGGATTGAAAGTCGAGTCAGTGCGGGGAAACAGGTTTCCCTGGAATGGACTGAGACATCTGGGGGACTCGGAGAATGGTGGCATGTCCCTGGAGTTCCTCTCGCCTTTCCTGTGGAGAGCGCCTCTTTTTGAGATGCGACGGGAACGCGGGAATTCTTTTCCGACCTATCGCAGGGAAAGGATCCCTCCTCTCGAGCTATTGAGGCCGGAAACGGGGCTCCTCTGGATGTGGGCGGAACTATCGTGCTTCCTCCTGAGTGGAGACGGTATGTCGGGGAACTTCTTGATTTGCAGCAAGGGTGTGAAGGACCCTTTGGAAGTTCCAGAGTTTAAGTGTGCCTTGCCTTGAGATGTGTCAGCGGAAATAGGCTTCATTTTGCCTGGAGGGGAGAACATCCCTTGATTTTCTCCAGTTGCGGCAGGTGCTCTCGACTTACGACGGGGACCGCAGGGACCCGCTCTGGTGGCCTCAGGAAAGGCAGTCAAGATCCAAGACAGCACTGGAGAGGGAGAGACATCACGAGAGGCTCCCGAGCAACTCCCAAGGGGACTGGCCTTTCCTGAGGCCACAAAAGCGGGTCCCTGAGGTCCCCGTCGTAAGTCCGAGAGCACCTGGCGCAACTCGAGAAAATCCAGGAGGTTCTCCCCTCCAGGCGAGATGAGACCCATTTGCGCTGAGGCATCTCGAGGCTAATCACACCTAACCTCTGGAACTTCCAAAGGGGCCTTTCACACCCTTGCTGCAACTCAAGAAGTTCCCCGACATACCCGTTTCCACTCGAAAGGAAGCACGAGAGTCCCTGCCCACAACCAGAAGAGCCCCGTTTCAGCCTCATAGCTCGAGAGGAGGGATCCTTTCCCTGCGTGGTCGGGAAAGAATTTCCGGGCGTTCCCGTCGCATCTCAAGAAGAGGCGCTCTCAAAGGAAAGGCGAGAGGAACTCAGGGTCGTGCCACCATTCCCAGAGCCCCCAGATGTACTCAGTCGATTCCAGGGAAACCTGTTTTCCCCGCAATGCCTCGACTTTCAAGTCGAGGATCGACTCAGACCTCGGTGGCACGTGGGACAGCCCTGTGAAAAGCCTAGTGGGAAAGCCTCGTGGGGAAGCCTACAGAGAAAGCCACAGATCCTTGGATCCATGCAAAGGGAAGTGTGACACTGCTGCTAAAGCTCGGGAGGAAAGCGCACGGGCACGCCACACTCGCGACGAGGACTGACTCCCCTGGGAGACTCCAGAAGTACCCCAAGATCCATGTCAGAAATGGAGAGGAATCCTCAGGTTCCGGCACCGACTCCACACAAGGTCTCAGGACCCGGCATAGACGGGATAGGAATCGCTAGAGGCCCCACGAGCAACTCGCATGGGGACGGGCCTTTCCTGAGGGCACTAGAGCGGGTCCCTGAGGTCCCCGTCTTAAGCCGAGAGCACCTGCGGCAACTCGAGAAAATCCAGGAGGTTATCCCCTCCAGGCGAGATGAGGCCCATTTCCGCTGAGGAGTCTCGAGGCTTATCACACCTAAAACTCTGGAACTTTCAAAGGGTCCTTCACACCCTTGCTGCAACTCAAGAAGTTCCCCGACATACCCGTCTCCACTCGAGAGGAAGCTCGAGAGTCCGGCCCTCATCCTTAGGAGCCCCTTTTCTGCTTCCTAGCTCGAGAGGAGGGATCCTTTCCCTGCGTGGTCGGGAAAGAATTCCCGCCGTTCCCTCGCATCTGAAGAGGAGGCGCTCTCCACAGGAAAGGCCAGAGGAACTCCACGTCATGCCACCATTCCCAGATTCCCCCAGATGTCTCAGTCCATTCCAGGGAAACCTGTTTCCCTGGACTGCCTCGACTTTAAAGCCGAGGATCGACTCACACCACGGTGGCACGTGGGACAGCCCTGTGGGAAAGCCTCGTGGGAAAGCCTCGTGGGAAAGCCTAGAGGGAATGCCACAGATCCCTTGTTCCACGCGAAGGGAAGCGTGACACTGCTGCTACAGCTCGGGAGGAAAGCGCACGTGCATGCCCCCACTCGAGACGAGGACTGACTCCCCTGGGGAGATTCCAGAATTACCCCAAGATCCATGTCAGCACTGGAGAGGAATCCTCAGGTTCTATCACCGAATCCACAAAAGGTCTTAGGCCCTGGCATCGACGGGAGAGGAATACCGAGAGGCCCCGAGCAACTCCATGGGGACGGGCCTTTCCTGAGGCCACCAGAGCGGGTCCCTGAGGTACCCGTCGTAAGTCGAGAGCACCTGCTGCAACTCGAGAAAATCCAGGAGGTTCTCCCCTCCAGGCGAGATGAGGCCCATTTCCGCTGAGGCGTCTCGAGTCTTATCACACCTAATCTCTGGAACTTCCAAAGGGTCCTTCACACACTTGCTGCAATTCAAGAAGATCCCCGACATACCCGTCTCCACTCGAGAGGAAGCACGAGAGTCCCGACCACATCCAGAGGAGCCCCGGCCGCCTCCTAGCTCGAGAGGAGGGATCCTTTCCCTGCGTGGTCGGGAAAGAATTCCCGGCGTTCCCGTTGTATCTCAAGAGGAGGCGCTGTCCACAGGAAAGGCAAGAGGAACTCCAGGGTCGTGCCACCGTTCCAGAGTCCCCTGGATGTCTCAGTCCATTCCAGGGAAACCTGTTTTCCCTCCACTGCCTCGACTTTCAAGCCGAGGATCGACTCACACCACGGTGGCAGTGGGACAGCCCTGTGGGAAAGCCGTGGGAAAGCCTCGTGGGAAAGCTCGAGGGAAGCCAAAGATCCGTGATCCAGCGAAGGGAAGCGACACTGCTGCCTAAGCTCGCAGGGACACTGCATGCAGCTCGAGGAGCGCAGCCTCCTCGACTGAGCACT
>NW_017196111.1:0-8635 GCF_001704415.2 Capra hircus
GATCGGGACCTGCTGGATCGGAGATAATTTCGGAGGGTTCTCCCTCCAGGCGAATGGTGCACTTGTGCTGCAGGCGTCTCAGTGATATCAACCTAACCTCTGGAATTCAAAGGTTTCTTCCATCTTTAGCTGCAACTCAGAAGTTCCCGAATCCCGTTTCCACTCGCGAGTCAGCACCTGAGTGTTCTCCGCCATGCCGGGATCCCCGTTTCTTCTTTTATGCCTCCTGCTCGAGAGGGTATGATCCTTTCCCTGTCTGTTCGTGCTGAAAAAATTCCCGCGTTCCTGTCGCATCTCAAGAGGAGGCGCTCTCCACAGGAAAGGCGAGAGGAACCCCAGGTCGTCCACCATTCCCAGAGTCCCCAGAGGCCTCAGTCTATTCCGGAAACCTGTTTTCCCTGCACTGCCTCGACTTGCAAGCCGAGGATCGACTCACACCACGGTGGCACGTGGGACAGCCCTGTGGGAAAGCCTCGAGCGAAAGCCACAGATCCTTGATCCACGTGAAGGGAAGCATGACACTGCTGCTACAGCTCGGGAGGAAAGCGCCCGTCCATGACCCCACTCGAGACGAGGACTGACTCCCCTGGGAGACTCCAGAAGTAACCCAAAATCCATGTCGGCACTGGAGAGGAATCCTCAGGTTCTGGCACTGACTCCACACAAGGTCTTAGTACCCAGCATCGACAGGAGTGGAATCCCAAGAGGCCCGCCGAGCAACTCGCATGGGGACTGGCCTTTCCTGAGGCCTACAGAGCGGGACCCTGAGGTCCCGTCGTAAGTCGAGAGCACCTGCTGCAACTCGAGAAAATCCAGGAGGTTGTCCCCTCCAGGCGAGATGAGGCGCACTTGTGCTGAGGCGTCTCAGGGTAATCAGACCTAAACTCTGGAACTTCCAAAGGGTCCTTCACATCCTTGCTGCAACTCAAGAAGTTTCCCGACATACCCGTCTCCATTGGAGAGGAAGCACGAGAGCCCCGCCCACATCCAGAGGAGCCCTGTTTCCGCCTCCTAGCTCGAGAGGAGGGATCCTTTCCCTGCGTGGTCGGGAAAGAATTCTTGGTGTTTCCGTCACATCTCAAGAGGAGTACTCTCCACAGGAAAGGTGAGAGGAACTCCAGGGTCGTGCCACCGTTCCCAGAGTCCCCCAGACGTCTCAGTCCATTCCAGGGAAACCTGTTTTCCCTGAACTGCCTCGACTTTCAAGCCGAGGATGACTCACACCACGGTGTCACTTGGGACAGCCCTTTGGGAAATCCTCGTGGAAAGCCTCGTGGGCAAGCCTCGAGGAAAGACACAGATCCCTTGATCCACGCGAAGGGAAGCATGACACTGCTGCTACAGCTCGGGAGGAAAGCGCACGTGCATGTCCCCACTCGAGACGAGGACTGACTCCCCTGGGAGACTCCAGAAGTACCCCAAGATCCGTGTCAGCACTGGAGAGGAATGCTCAGGTTCCGGCACCGACTCCACACAAGATCTTAGGCCCCGGCATCGACGGGAGAGGAATCCGAAAGGCCCCGAGCAACTCGCATGGGACTGGCCTTCCTGAGCCACCAGAGCGGACCTGAGGTCCCCGTCGTAAGTCGAGAGCACCTGCCGCAACTCGAGAAAAATCCAGGAGGTTCTCCCCTCCAGGCGAGATGAGGCCCATTTATGCTGAGGCGTGTCGAGGCTAATCACAACTAACATCTGGAACTTCCAAAGGGTCTTCACACCCTTGCTGCAACTCAAGAAGTTCCCCGACCATACCGGTCTGCACTCGAGAGGAATCACGAGAGTCCCGCCCACATCCAGAGGAGCCCCGTTTCCGCCTCCTAGTTCGAGAGGAGGGATCCTTTCCCTGCCGTGTTCGGGAAGGAATTCCCGGCGTTCCCGTCGCATCTCAAGAGGAGGCGCTCCACAGAAAAGGCGAGAGGAACTCCAGGGTCGTGCCACATTCCAGAGTCCCCCAGATATCTCAGTCCATTCCAGGGAAACCTGTTTTCCCTCCACTGCCTCGACTTCAAGCCGAGGAACGACCTACACCACGGTGGCACGTTGGGACAGCCCTGTGGAAAGCCTCGTGGGAAAGCCTCGAGGGAAAGCCACAGATCCCTTGATTCACGCGAAGGGAAGCCTGACACTGCTGCTGCAGCTCGGTTGGAAAGCGCATGTGCATGCCCCCACTCGAGACGAGGACTGACTCCCCTGGGGAGACTCCAGAAGTAACCCAAGATCCATGTCAGCACCGGAGAGGAATCCTCAGGTTCTGGCACCGTCTCCACACAAGATCTTAGGCCCCGGCATCGACGGGAGAGGAATCCCGAGAGGCCCCCGAGCAACTCGCATGGGGATTGACCTTTCCTGAGGCCACCAGAGCGGGTCTCTTCGGTCTTCGGCGTAAGTCGAGAGCACCTGGCGAAACTCGAGAAATTCCAGGAGGTTCTCCCCTCCAGGCGAGATGAGACCCATTTCCCGCTGACGTGTCTCAGGCTAATTACACCTAACCTCTGGAACTTCCAAAAGGTTCCTTCACACCTTTGCTGCAACTCAAGAAGTTCCCCGACAAAGCCGTCTCCACTCGAGAGGAAGCAGGAGAGTCCCGCCCACATCCAGAGGAAAGCGGTTTCCGCCTCCTAGCTCGAGAGGAGGGATCCTTTCCCTGTGTGGTCCGGAAAGAATTCCCGGCGTTCCCCGTCGCATCTCAAAAAGAGGCGCTCTCCACAGGAAAGGCGACAGGAACTCCCCGGGTCTTGCCACCATTCCCAGAGTCCCGAGATGTCTCAGTCCATTCCAGGGAAAACTGTTTTCCCTCGATTACCGCGACTTTCAAGCCGAGGATCGACTCACACCACGGGTGGCACGTGGGACATCCCTGTGGGAAAGTCTCCTGGGAAAGCCTCGTGGGAGAGCCTCAAGGGAAAGGCTAAGATCACTTGATCCACGCCCGACGGGAAGCGTGACACTGCTGCTAGAGCTCGGAGGAAAGCGCACGTGCATGCCCCCACTCGAGACGAGGACTGACTCCCCTGGGACACTCCAGAAGTACCCCAAGATCCATGTCAGCACTGGAGAGGAATCCTCAGGTTCTGGCCACTGACTCCACACAAGGTCTTAGTACCCAGCATCGACGGGAGTGGAATCCCGAGAGGCCCGCGAGCCACTCGCATGGGGACTGGCCTTTCCTGAGGCCTACAGAGCGAGAACCTGAGGTCCCCGTCGTAAGTCGAGAGCACCTGCTGCAACTCGAGAAAATTCAGGAGGTTCTCCCCTCCAGGCGAGATGAGTCGCACTTGTGCTGAGGCGTCTCAGGATAATCAGACCTAACCTCTGGAACTTCCAAAGGGTCCTTCACATCCTTGCTGCAACTCAAGAAGGTTCCCGACATACCCGTCTCCACTCGAGAGGAAGCACGAGAGTCCCGCCCACATCCAGAGGAACCCCGTTTCTGCCTCCTAGCTCGAGAGGAGTGATCCTTTCCCTGTGTGTTCGTGAAAAAAATTCCCGGCGTTCCTGTCGCATCTCAAGAGGAGGCGCTCTCCACAGGAAAGGCGAGAGGAACCCCAGGGTCGTGCCACCATTCCCAGAGTCCCCCAGAGGTCTCAGTCTATTCCAGGGAAACCTGTTTTCCCGGCACTGCCTCGACTTGCAAGCCGAGGATCGACTCACACCACGGTGGCACGTGGGACAGCCCTGTGGGAAAGCCTCGAGCGAAAGCCACAGATCCCTTGATCCACGTGAAGGGAAGCATGACACTGCTGCTAGAGCTCGGGAGGAAAGCGCACGTGCATGCCCCCACTCGAGACGAGGACTGACTCCCCTGGGGAAACTCCAGAAGTACCCCAAGATCCATGTCAGCACTGGAGAGGAATCCTCAGGTTCTGGGACGGACTCCACACAAGGTCTTAGGCCCCGGCATCGACGGGAGAGGGAATCCCGAGAGGCCCCAGAGCAACTCGCATGGGGACTGGCCTTTCCTGAGGCCACCAGAGCGGGTCCCTAAGGGGCCCGTCGTAAGTCGAGAGCACCTGCCGCAACTCGAGAAAATCCAGGAGGTTCTTTCCTCCAGAAGAGATGAGGCCCATTTCTGCTGAGGCGTCTCGAGGCTAATCACACCTAACTTCTGGAACTTCCAAAGGGTCCTTCACACCCTTGCTGCAACTCAACAAGTTCCCCGACATACCCATCTCCACTCGAGAGGAAGAACGAGAGTCCCGCGCACATCCAGAGGAGCCCCGTTTCCGCCGCATAGCTCGAGAGGTGGGATCCTTTCCCTGCGTGGTCGGGAAAGAATTCCCGGCCTTCCCGTCGCATCTCAAGAGGAGGCGCTCTCAACAGGAAAGGCTAGAGGAATTCCAGGGTCGTGCCACCATTCCCAGAGTCCCCCCAGATGTCTCAGTCCATTCCAGGGAAACCTGTTTTCCCTGAACTGCCTCGACTTTCAAGCCGAGGATCGACTCACACCACGGTGGCGCGTGGGACAGCCCTTTGGGAAAGCCTCGTGGGAAAGCCTCGTGGTAAAGCCTCGTGGAAAGCCACGAGGGAAAGCCACAGATCCCTTGATCCACGCGAAGGGAAGCGTGACACTGCTCCTGCAGCTCGGGAGAAAAAAGCACGTGCATACCCCCTCTAGAGAGGAGGACTGACTCCCCTGGGGCGACTCCAGAAGTTCCCCAAGGTCCATGTCAGCACTGGAGAGGAATCCTCAGGTTCCAGTACCGACTCCACACAAGGTCGTAGGCCCCGGCATCGACGGGAGAGAAATCCTGAGAGGACCTCGAGCAACTCGCATGGGGTCTGGCCTTTTACTGAGGCCACCAGAGCGGGTCCCTGAGGTCCCGGTCATAAGTCCGAGAGCACCTGCTGCAACTCGAGAAAATCCAGGAGGTTCTCCCCTTCTGGCGAGATGAGGCCCATTTCCCCTGAGGCATCACGAGGCTAATCACACCTAACCCCTGGAACTTCCAAAGGGTCCGTCACACCCTTGCTGCAACTCAAGAAGTTCCCCTACATACTCAGCTCCTATCGAGAGGAAGCACGAAAGTCCCGCCCATATCCAGAGGAGCCCCATTTCCGCCTCATAGCTCGAGAGGAGGCATCCTTTCCCTGAGTGGTAGGGAAAGAATTCCCGGCTTTCCCGTCGCATCTCAAGAGGAGGCGCTCTCCACAGGAAAGGCGAGAGGAACTCCAGGGTCATGCCACCATTCCCAGAGTCCCCCAGATGTCTCAGTCCATTCCAGGGAAAGGTGTTTTCCTTGCACTGCCTCGAATTTCAAGGTGAGGATCGCCTCACACCACCGGTGGCACCGTGGGACAGCCCTGTGGGAAAGCCTCGTGGAAAAGCCTTGATGGAAACCCACAGATCACTTGATCCACGCGAAAGGATGCGTGACACTTCTGCTACAGCTCGGGAGGAAAGCGCACGTGCATGCCCCCACTTGAGACGAGGACTGACTCCCCTGGGGAGACTCCAGAAGTACCCCAAGATCCATGTCAGCACTGGAGAGGAATCCTCAGGTTCCGGCACCGACTCCACCCAATGTCTTAGGCCCCGGCATCGACGGGAGAGGAATCCCGAGAGGCCCCGAGCAACTCGCATGGGTTCTGGATTTCCGGAGGCCAACAGAGCGGGTCCCTGAGGTCCCTGTCGTAAGTCAAGAGCACCTTCCCCACCTCGAGAAAATTCAGGAGGTTCTCCCCTCCAGGCGAGATGAGGCCCATTTCCACTGAGGCGTCTCGAGGCTAATCACACCGAAACTCTGAAACTTCCAAAGCGTCCTTCACATCCCTGCTGCAACTTAAGAAGTTCACAGATAAAACCCATCTCCACTCGAGAGGAAGCACGAGAGTCCCGCCCACATCCAGAGGAGCCCCGTTTCCGCCTCCTAGCTCGAGAGCAGGGATCCGTTCCTTGCGTGGTCGGGAAAGAATTCCCGGCGTTCCTGTCGCATCTCAAAAAGAGGCGCTCTCCACAGGAAAGGCAAGAGGAACTCCATGGTGGTGCCACCATTCCCTCAGTCCATTCTAGGGAAACCTGTTTTCCCTGCACTGCTTCGACTTTCAAGCCGAGGATCGACTCACACCACGGTGCCACGTGGGACAGCCCTGTGGGAAAGCCTCGTGTGAAAACCTCATGGGAAAGCCCCGAGGGAAAGCCACTGATCCCTTGATCCACGGGAAGGAAGCGTGACACTGCTGCTGCAGTTCGGGAGGAAGGCACACGTGCACGCCCCTACTTGAGACGAGGACTGACTCCCCTAGGGAGACTCCGGAGGTACCCCAAGATCCATGTCAGCACTGGAGAGGAAACCTCAGGTTCCGGAACCCGACTCCACACAGGGTCTTAGGCCCCGGCATCGACGAGAGAGGAATCCCAAGGGCCCCCGAGCAACTCGCATGGGGACTGGCCTTTCCTGAGGCCACCAGAGCGGGTCCCTGAGGTCCCCGTCGTAAGACGAGAGCACCTGCCGCAACTAAAAACAATCCAGGATGTTGTCCCCTCCAGGCGAGATTGAGGCCGATTTCCGCTGAGGCGTCTCGAGGCTAATCACACCTAACCTCTGGAACTTCCAAAGGCGTCTTCACACCCTTGCTGCAACTCAAGAAGTCCCCCAATATTCCCGTCTCTACTCGAGAGTAAGCAGAAAGTCCCGCCCACATCCAGAGGAGCCCGTTTCCGCCTCCTAGCTAGAGAGGAGGATCCTTCCATGCGTGGTCGGGAAAGAATTCCGGCGTTCTCGTCGCATCTCAAGAGGAGGCGCTCTCCACTGGAAGGCGAGAGGAACTCCCGGGCCTTGCACCATTCCAGAGTCCCGCAGATGTCTAAGTCCATTCCAGGGAAATCTGTTTTCCCTCGATTGCCGCGACTTTCAAGCCGAGGATCGACTCACACCACGGTGGCACGTGGGACAGCCCTGTGGGAAAGCCTCTGGGAAAGCCTCGTGGGAAAGCCTCGAGGGAAAGCCACAGATCCCTTGATCCACGCGAAGGGAAGCGTTGCACTGCTGCTACAGCTCGGGAGGAAAGCGCACGTTCATGCCCCCACACAAGACGACGACTAACTCCCCTGGGGAGCTCCAGAAGTACCCCAAATCCATGTCAGCACTGAGAGGAAACCTCAGTTTCCGCACCGACTCCACACAGGGTCTTAGGCCCCGGCATCGACGGAGAGGAATCCCGAGAGGCCCCGAGCAACTTGCATGGGGACTGGCCTTTCCTGAGCCACCAGAGCGGGTCCCTGAGGTCCCCGTAGTAAGTCAGAGCACCTGCCAAAACTCGAGAAAATCTAGGAGGTTCTCCCCTCTAGGCGAGATGAGGCCCTTTTCCTCTGAGGCGTCTCGAGGCTAACCATACCTAACCTCTGGAACTTCCAAAGGTCCTTCACACCCTTGCCGCAACTCAAGAAGTTCCCGACATACCTGACTCCACTCGAGAGGAAGCACGAGAATCCCGCCCACATCCAGAGGAGCCCCGTTTCCGCCTCATACCTCGAGGTCAGGTATCCTTTCCCTGCATGTTCGGGAAAGAATTCCTGGCGTATCTCATGAGGAGGCGCTCTCCACAGGAAAGGCGAGGAACTCCAGGGTCGTGCCACCATTCTAAGAGTCCCCCAGATATCTCAGTCTGCCTGGGTCCAGCCCGCTGGATCCAGGGAATTCCACGGATGGACGGCGTTGTCGTGGAAAGTCTTTTTTATTTATTAATGTAAGATTAGATTAAAAATTATAGTGTAGTAAGAAGATTAACTGGAGGAAAAGGGCTGAATAGCTTGGTTTACGTGGAAGACCAATAAAATTCCAGACAAGGAATTTTCACCATCTACGTTGGGCACCAGCCCCTGCTTGAATATCTAAGGGTGCCTCGCCTTAAGCTCCCTTTTCGTGCAGGTCTTAACAGCCCGGCAAGTAAGTAGACCTGGCGAGCCTCCGCGCCCTAGTGGAGATTCAGCCTGAAGTTAAAGTAAAAAGCAGAGAGAAGGAAAGGGAGAGAAGAAGAAAGAGAGAAAAAGACACGGGGGAGCCTGAGTCCCAAGAAACCAGGCCGAGAGACTAGTTCGAGAAACTGGTCGAGAAACTGGCCCCATCCTTTATTGTTCATAAAGCCTTTTATACTTTTGATAAAACATGGAGTTCAATGGTAACACAAAATTATGTAGCGTTCGCACCCCAGACTCTTTCTGTACATCATTTTGTATACAAAAGGTCTCTGGTGATTTACATTATCTTTTGGCCAAGAGGCTTGTTAAACACTTTTTGGCTCTCTTCCTTAATGAATGTTAATTTTGTTTCCTCTGAAGTGTTTTTCTTTAATCTGCATTTCCTTAAAGCATTAAAGTTACATCTCTATAGAACAAAGGTGCAGTGGGTTATAACAAAGAAGGTACTTAACTCAAAGATCTAATGTTGCTAATACCAGGTCTACTACTTGTTTTTTAATATACCAACTCTATCTAAAAATAAAGGATATGAAAATTTAGCAGCAAGCATTGACCCAAAAAATGAAACTTTTAATCAGTCCTATTATAAAAGATTTTGACTCCTCGGATGCCCCTACATTCCTAGGATGTTTTAAGCTTCCTGTGCCTCCTGAGGAAAGGAGGCCTCAAACAATCACATGCCCAGCTGTACGAGTCCTGCAGGCAGGCTAGAAAGCA
>NW_017196112.1:0-8634 GCF_001704415.2 Capra hircus
GGCAGCGAGCCCCGTCAAGCTGAAATCCCTGCTTGCACGAGCTAAGTGGGGACTCCAGTACGGCAGAGCTCTAGCTCTGCTCAGAGCCCCGATCTGGCAGAGTTCTGGCGCGAAGCTGCTCTGCCGGGCGAGCCTTGCCGCAGACTTGCCTTGCTTTTAGGCTCCCTCCCCCAGGAAGGAGAGGCTGTGTGAGAGGCCTGGGAAACGCCACTGGCGCCTTCCTGCCTCAGCTCCCCCTGCCTTGCCTTTTGCACTTAGGTCCAAGCGTCCTTGGGGAGGGCTTAGGGGCTGGTGGGTTGCACACTGCCAAGGGCTCCAGCAGTGAAAGCTCTGTCAGAGGGAAGGAAGGGCAACTGCAGGGCTCCTTCAGCGGTTCTTGGGCCGCCCAGACAGCCGCCACACGGAGAGCACCAGGCTTCCAAGGGCCCCTGGCTGGGTTTCATCCCCACACGGAGGCTGATTCCTTGGGTGCCCAGAAAGTGTTGTGACAGACGTAGGTTCCCCTAGCACTCTCCTCCCCAGCAGAGACATGTGCAGGTGGTTGGGGCCTGATCCTGCGTGTCTGGGTTTCCTGCCCACAGCCCCAACTCAGGGGAAGCAGCCCCTGAGGCAAGACCTGCTGGAGGAGCCCTGCGCCCCCGCCTGATAGGCGAGTGCACAGCCAGCAGGGAAGCGAGCCTCCTCGGGGGAAGAGGAGGCAGCAAGTCCCCGTCAAGCTGAAATCCCTGCTTACACGAAGCTAAGTGCGACTCCAGTACGGCAGATCTCTAGCTCTTTCAGAGGCCCCGATCTGGCAGAGTTCCTGGCACCAAGATGCTCTGCCATAGGCGAGCCTTGCGCAGACTTGCCTTGCTTTAAGGCTCCCTCCCCAGGAAGGAGCAGGCTGTGTGAGGCTCGGGAAACGCCACTGGCGCCTTCCTTGGCTTCAGCTCTACCCCTGCCTTGCCTTTGCACTTAGGTCCCAAGCGTCCTTGAGGAGGGCTTAGGGGCTGGTGGGTTGCACACTGCCAAGGCTCCAGCAGTGAAAGCTCTGTCAGAGGGAAGCGAAGGGCAACAGCAGGGCTTCCTTCAGCGGTTCCTTGGCCGCCCAGACAAAGCTCCGCACGGAGAGCACCAGGTTCCAAGGGCCCCTGGCTGGGTTTTGCATCCCCACACTCCCAGAGGCTGACTCCGTGGGCCTAGAAAAGTGTGTGAGAGACGTAGGTTCCCTAGCACTCTCTCTCCCCAGCAGAGACATGTGCAGGTGGTTGGGGCCTTATCCTGCGTGTCTGGGTTCCCCGCCCACAGCCCCAACTCAGGGGAAGCAGCCCCTGAGGCAAGACCTGCTGGAGGAGCCCTGCGCGCCCGCCTGATAGGCGAGAGCACAGCCAGCAGTGTAGCGAGCCTCCTCGGGAGAAGAGGAGGCAGCCGAGCCCAGTCAAGAGGAAAGCCCTGCTTGCACGGAGCTAAGTGGGCCTCCAGTACGGCAGAGCTCTAGCTCTGCTCAGAGCCCCGATCTGGCAGAGTTTTCTGGCGCGAGGCTGCTCGGCCGGGGGCTCGCCTTGCCCAGACTTGCCTTGCTTTTAGGCTGCCTCCCCAGGAAGGAGCTGCTGAGCGAGCCTGGGAGACGCCACTGGTGCCTTCCTTGCCTCAGCTCCAATCCTGCCTTGCCTTTGCACATAGGTCCAGCCGTTTGGGAGGGCTTAGGGGGTGGTGGGGTTGCACACTGCCAAGGGCTTCAGCAGTGAGATTCTGTCAGAGGGAAGGGAAGGGCAACTGCAGGGCTCCTCCAGCGGTTTCTGGCCGCCTAGAATCAGCGCCGCACCGAGAGCACCAGGCTCCCAGGGCCCCTGGCTGGGTTTTCAGCCCCGCACACACGGAGGCTGATTCCTTGGGTGCCCAGAAAGTGTATGACAGACGTAGGTTCCCTAGCACTCTCCTCCCCAGCAGAGACATGTGCAGGTGTTTGGGGCCTGATCCTGCGTGTCTGGGTTCCTGCCCACAGCCCCAACTCAGGGGAAGCAGCCCCTGAGGCAAGACCTGCTGGAGGAGCCCTGCGCCCCGCCTGATAGGCGAGTGCACAGCCAGCAGGGAAGCGAGCCTCGGGAAGAGGAGGCAGCAAGTCCCGTCAAGGAAATCCCTGCTTACACGGAAGCTTAAAGCTCTGTCAGAGGGAAGCGAAGGGCAACAGCAGGGCTCCTTCAGCGGTTCCTTGGCCGCCCAGACAAAGCTCCGCACGGAGAGCACCAGGTTCCAAGGGCCCCTGGCTGGGTTTTGCATCCCCACACTCCCAGAGGCTGACTCCGTGGGTGCCTAGAAAGTGTGTGAGAGACGTAGGTTCCCTAGCACTCTCCTCCCCCAGCAGAGACATGTGCAGGTGGTTGGGGCTTATCCTGCGTGTCTGGGTTCCCGCCCACAGCCTCAACTCAGGGGAAGCAGCCCCTGAGGCAAGACCTGCTGGAGGAGCCCTGCGCGCCCGCCTGATAGGCGAGAGCACAGCCAGCAGTGTAGCGAGCCTCCTCGGGAGAAGAGGAGGCAGCCGAGCCCAGTCAAGAGGAAAGCCCTGCTTGCACGGAGCTAAGTGGGCCTCCAGTACGGCAGAGCTCTAGCTCTGCTCAGAGCCCCGATCTGGCAGAGTTTCTGGCGCGAGGCTGCTCGGCCGGGGGCTCGCCTTGCCCAGACTTGCCTTGCTTTTAGGCTCCCTCCCCAGGAAGGAGCTGTCTGAGCGAGCCTGGGAGACGCCACTGGTGCCTTCCTTGCCTCAGCTCCAATCCTGCCTTGCCTTTGCACATAGGTGCCAGGCGTCGTTGGGGAGGGCTTAGGGGGGTGGTGGGTTGCACACTGCCAAGGGCTTCAGCAGTGAGAGCTCTGTCAGAGGGAAGGGAAGGGCAACTGCAGGGCTCCTCCAGCGGTTTCTAGGCCGCCTAGAATCAGCGCCGCACCGAGAGCACCAGGCTCCCAGGGCCCCTGGCTGGGGTTTTCAGCCCCGCACACACGGAGGCTGATTCCTTGGGTGCCCAGAAAGTGTATGACAGACGTAGGTTCCCTAGCACTCTCCTCCCCAGCAGAGACATGTGCAGGTGGTTGGGGCCTGATCCTGCGTGTCTGGGTTCCTGCCCACAGCCCCAACTCAGGGGAAGCAGCCCCTGAGGCAAGACCTGCTGGAGGAGCCCTGCGCCCCGCCTGATAGGCGAGTGCACAGCCAGCAGGGAAGCGAGCCTCCTCGGGGGAAGAGGAGGCAGCCAGCCCGTCAAGTTGAAAGCCCTGCTTGCACGGAGCTAAGTGCGCCTCCAGTACGGCAGAGCTCTAGCTCTGCTCAGAGCCCCGATCTGGCAGAGTTCTGGCGCGAGGCTGCTCTGCCGGGGGCTAGCCTTGCCCAGACTTGCCTTGCTTTTAGGCTCCCTCCCCAGGAAGGAGCTGCTGAGCGAGCCTGGGACGCCACTGGCGCCTTCCTTGCCTCAGCTCCAATCCTGCCTTGCCTTTGCACTTAGGTCCCAGCGTCCTTGGGGAGGCTTAGGGGTGGTGGGTTGCACACTGCCAAGGGCTTCAGCAGTGAGAGCTCTGTCAGAGGGAAGGGAAGGGCAACTGCAGGGCTCCTCCAGCGGTTTCTTGGCCGCCAGAATCAGCGCCGCACCGAGAGCACCAGGCTCCCAGGGCCCCTGGCTGGGGTTTTCAGCCCCGCACACACGGAGGCTGATTCCTTGGGTGCCCAGAAAGTGTATGACAGACGTAGGTTCCCTAGCACTCTCCTCCCCAGCAGAGACATGTGCAGGTGTTGGGGCCTGATCCTGCGTGTCTGGGTTCCTGCCCACAGCCCCAACTCAGGGGAAGCAGCCCCTGAGGCAAGACCTGCTGGAGGAGCCCTGCGCCCCGCCTGATAGGCGAGTGCACAGCCAGCAGGGAAGCGAGCCTCCTCGGGGAAGAGGAGGCAGCCCAGCCCCCGTCAAGTTGAAAGCCCTGCTTGCACGGAGCTAAGTGCGCCTCCAGTACGGCAGAGCTCTAGCTCTGCTCAGAGCCCCGATCTGGCAGAGTTCCTGGCGCGAGGCTGCTCTGCCGGGGGCTAGCCTTGCCCAGACTTGCCTTGCTTTTAGGCTGCCTCTCCAGGAAGGAGCAGGCAGCAGGAGCCTGGGAGTCGCCACTGGCGCCTTTTTGCCTCAGCTCCAATCCTGCCTTGCCTTTGCACTTAGGTCCCAGTCCTCCTTAAGGAGAGCTTAGGGGCTGGTGGGTTGCACACTGCCAAGGGCTCCAGCAGTGAGAATTCTGTCAGAGGGAAGGGAAGGGCAACTGCAGGGCTCCTCCAGCGGTTGCTTGGCCGCCCAGATTCAGCGCCACACGGAGAGCACCAGGCTCCCAGGGCCCCTGGCTGGGGTTTTCAGCCCCGCACACACGGAGGCTGATTCCTTGGGTGCCCAGAAAGTGTATGACAGACGTAGGTTCCCTAGCACTCTCCTCCCCAGCAGAGACATGTGCAGGTGTTTGGGGCCTGATCCTGCGTGTCTGGGTTCCTGCCCACAGCCCCAACTCAGGGGAAGCAGCCCCTGAGGCAAGACCTGCTGGAGGAGCCCTGCGCCCCCGCCTGATAGGCGAGTGCACAGCCAGCAGGGAAGCGAGCCTCCTCGGGGGAAGAGGAGGCAGCAAGTCCCGTCAAGCTGAAATCCCTGCTTACACGAAGCTAAGTGCGACTCCAGTACGGCAGATCTCTAGCTCTGTTCAGAGGCCCGATCTGGCAGAGTTCCTGGCACCAAGATGCTCTGCCATAGGCGAGCCTTGCGCAGACTTGCCTTGCTTTAAGGCTCCCTCCCCAGGAAGGAGCAGGCTGTGTGAGGCTCGGAAACGCCACTGGCGCCTTCCTGGCTTCAGCTCTACCCCTGCCTTGCCTTTGCACTTAGGTCCCAAGCGTCCTTGAGGAGGGCTTAGGGGCTGGTGGGTTGCACACTGCCAAGGGCTCCAGCAGTGAAAGCTCTGTCAGAGGGAAGCGAAGGGCAACAGCAGGGCTCCTTCAGCGGTTCCTTGGCCGCCCAGACAAGCTCCGCACGGAGAGCACCAGGTTCCAAGGGCCCCTGGCTGGGTTTTGCATCCCCACACTCCCAGAGGCTGACTCCGTGGGTGCCTAGAAAGTGTGTGAGAGACGTAGGTTCCCTAGCACTCTCCTCCCCAGCAGAGACATGTGCAGGTTTGGGGCCTGATCCTGCGTGTCTGGGTTCCCGCCCACAGCCCAACTCAGGGGAAGCAGCCCCTGAGGCAAGACCTGCTGGAGGAGCCCTGCGCGCCCGCCTGATAGGCGAGAGCACAGCCAGCAGTGTAGCGAGCCTCCTCGGGAGAAGAGGAGGCAGCCGAGCCCAGTCAAGAGGAAAGCCCTGCTTGCACGGAGCTAAGTGCGCCTCCAGTACGGCAGAGCTCTAGCTCTGCTCAGAGCCCCGATCTGGCAGAGTTTCTGGCGCGAGGCTGCTCGGCCCGGGGCTCGCCTTGCCCAGACTTGCCTTGCTTTTAGGCTCCCTCCCCAGGAAGGAGCTGTCTGAGCGAGCCTGGGAGACGCCACTGGTGCCTTCCTTGCCTCAGCTCCAATCCTGCCTTGCCTTTGCACATAGGTGCCAGGCGTCGTTGGAGGGCTTAGGGGTGGGTTGCACACTGCCAAGGGCTTCAGCAGTGAGAGCTCTGTCAGAGGGAAGGGAAGGGCAACTGCAGGGCTCCTCCAGCGGTTCTGGCCGCCAGATCAGCGCCGCACCGAGAGCACCAGGCTCCCAGGGCCCCTGGCTTTCAGCCCCGCACACACGGAGGCTGATTCCTTGGGTGCCCAGAAAGTGTATGACAGACGTAGGTTCCCTAGCACTCTCCTCCCCAGCAGAGACATGTGCAGGTGTTTGGGGCCTGATCCTGCGTGTCTGGGTTCCTGCCCACAGCCCCAACTCAGGGGAAGCAGCCCCTGAGGCAAGACCTGCTGGAGGAGCCCTGCGCCCCCGCCTGATAGGCGAGTGCACAGCCTTTCAACAGGGCTGATGCAGGGCTCCTTCAGCGGTTCCTTGGCCGCCCAGACAAAGCTCCGCACGGAGAGCACCAGGTTCCAAGGGCCCCTGGCTGGGTTTTGCATCCCCACACTCCAGAGGCTGACTCCGTGGGTGCCTAGAAAGTGTGTGAGAGACGTAGGTTCCCTAGCACTCTCCTCCCCAGCAGAGACATGTGCAGGTGGTTGGGGCCTTATCCTGCGTGTCTGGGTTCCGCCCACAGCCCAACTCAGGGGAAGCAGCCCCTGAGGCAAGACCTGCTGGAGGAGCCCTGCGCGCCCGCCTGATAGGCGAGAGCACAGCCAGCAGGTAGCGAGCCTCCTCGGGAGAAGAGGAGGCAGCCGAGCCCAGTCAAGAGAAAGCCCTGCTTGCACGGAGCTAAGTGCGCCTCCAGTACGGCAGAGCTCTAGCTCTGCTCAGAGCCCCGATCTGGCAGAGTTCCTGGCGCGAGGCTGCTCTGCCGGGGGCTAGCCTTGCCCAGACTTGCCTTGCTTTTAGGCTGCCTCTCCAGGAAGGAGCAGGCAGCAGGAGCCTGGGAGTCGCCACTGGCGCCTTTTCTTGCCTCAGCTCCAATCCTGCCTTGCCTTTGCACTTAGGTCCCAGTCCTCCTTAAGGAGAGCTTAGGGGCTGGTGGGTTGCACACTGCCAAGGGCTCCAGCAGTGAGAATTCTGTCAGAGGGAAGGGAAGGGCAACTGCAGGGCTCCTCCAGCGGTTGCTTGGCCGCCCAGATTCAGCGCCACACGGAGAGCACCAGGCTCCCAGGGCCCCTGGCTGGGGTTTTCAGCCCCGCACACACGGAGGCTGATTCCTTGGGTGCCCAGAAAGTGTATGACAGACGTAGGTTCCCTAGCACTCTCCTCCCAGCAGAGACATGTGCAGGTGTTTGGGGCCTGATCCTGCGTGTCTGGGTTCCTGCCCACAGCCCCAACTCAGGGGAAGCAGCCCCTGAGGCAAGACCTGCTGGAGGAGCCCTGCGCCCCCGCCTGATAGGCGAGTGCACAGCCAGCAGGGAAGCGAGCCTCCTCGGGGAAGAGGAGGCAGCAAGTCCCCGTCAAGCTGAAATCCCTGCTTACACGAAGCTAAGTGCGACTCCAGTACGGCAGATCTCTAGCTCTGTTCAGAGGCCCGATCTGGCAGAGTTCCTGGCACCAAGATGCTCTGCCATAGGCGAGCCTTGCGCAGACTTGCCTTGCTTTAAGGCTCCCTCCCCAGGAAGGAGCAGGCTGTGTGAGGCTGGGAAACGCCACTGGCGCCTTCCTGGCTTCAGCTCTACCCCTGCCTTGCCTTTGCACTTAGGTCCCAAGCGTCCTTGAGGAGGGCTTAGGGGCTGGTGGGTTGCACACTGCCAAGGGCTCCAGCAGTGAAAGCTCTGTCAGAGGGAAGCGAAGGGCAACAGCAGGGCTCCTTCAGCGGTTGCTTGGCCGCCCAGACAGCGCCGCACGGAGAGCACCAGGGTTCCAAGGGCCCCTGGCTGGGTTTTGCATCCCCACACTCCAGAGGCTGACTCCGTGGGTGCCAGAAAGTGTGTGAGAGACGTAGGTTCCCTAGCACTCTCCTCCCCAGCAGAGACATGTGCAGGTGTTTGGGGCCTGATCCTGCGTGTCTGGGTTCCTGCCCACAGCCCCAACTCAGGGGAAGCAGCCCCTGAGGCAAGACCTGCTGGAGGAGCCCTGCGCCCCCGCCTGATAGGCGAGTGCACAGCCAGCAGGGAAGCGAGCCTCCTCGGGGGAAGAGGAGGCAGCAAGTCCCGTCAAGCTGAAATCCCTGCTTACACGAAGCTAAGTGCGACTCCAGTACGGCAGATCTCTAGCTCTGTTCAGAGGCCCGATCTGGCAGAGTTCCTGGCACCAAGATGCTCTGCCATAGGCGAGCCTTGCGCAGACTTGCCTTGCTTTAAGGCTCCCTCCCCAGGAAGGAGCAGGCTGTGTGAGGCTCGGAAACGCCACTGGCGCCTTCCTGGCTTCAGCTCTACCCCTGCCTTGCCTTTGCACTTAGGTCCCAAGCGTCCTTGAGGAGGGCTTAGGGGCTGGTGGGTTGCACACTGCCAAGGGCTCCAGCAGTGAAAGCTCTGTCAGAGGGAAGCGAAGGGCAACAGCAGGGCTCCTTCAGCGGTTCCTTGGCCGCCCAGACAAAGCTCCGCACGGAGAGCACCAGGTTCCAAGGGCCCCTGGCTGGGTTTTGCATCCCCACACTCCCAGAGGCTGACTCCGTGGGTGCCTAGAAAGTGTGTGAGAGACGTAGGTTCCCTAGCACTCTCCTCCCCAGCAGAGACATGTGCAGGTGGTTGGGGCCTTATCCTGCGTGTCTGGGTTCCCGCCCACAGCCTCAACTCAGGGGAAGCAGCCCCTGAGGCAAGACCTGCTGGAGGAGCCCTGCGCGCCCGCCTGATAGGCGAGAGCACAGCCAGCAGTGTAGCGAGCCTCCTCGGGGGAGAAGAGGAGGCAGCCGAGCCCAGTCAAGAGGAAAGCCCTGCTTGCACGGAGCTAAGTGGGCCTCCAGTACGGCAGAGCTCTAGCTCTGCTCAGAGCCCCGATCTGGCAGAGTTTCTGGCGCGAGGCTGCTCGGCCGGGGGCTCGCCTTGCCCAGACTTGCCTTGCTTTTAGCCCCCTCCCAGGAAGGAGCTGTCTGAGCGAGCCTGGGAGACGCCACTGG
>NW_017196113.1:0-8634 GCF_001704415.2 Capra hircus
CCGAGCAACTCAGCATAGGGACTGGCCTTACCTGAGGCCACCAGAGCGGTCCCTGTGGTCCCGCGTCCTACTGGAAAGCACCTGCCCCAAACTCGAGAAAATCCAGGAGGTTCTGCCCTCAGGCGAGATGAGGCCGACATTTCCGCTGAGGCGTCTCGAGTGACTAATCACAACCTAACCCTGGAAGCTTCCAAAGGTACTATCACACCGAGGAAACACGAGAGTCCCCGCCCACATCCAGAGGAGCCCCGTTTCCGCCTCATAGCTCGAGAGGATTGATTCTCTCCCTGTGTCGTCGGGAAAGGATTCCTGGCATTCCCGCGTCTGAGGAGGCCGTTCTCCACAGGAAAGGCGAGAGGAAATCCAGGGTCGTGCCACCATTCCAGAGTTCCCCAGATGTCTCAGTCCATTCCAGGGAAACCGCACCCCTGCCCTGCGAATTTCAAGGCCGAGGATCGATTCACACCACAGTGGCACGTGGGACAGCCTTGTGGGAAAGCCTCGTGGGAAAGCCTCGAGGGCCACAGATCCCTTGATCCACGCGAAGGGAAGCGCGACACTGCTGCTACAGTTCGAGAGGAAAGCCCATGTGCATGCCCCACACGAGACGAGGACTGACTCCCCTGGGGAGACTCCAGAGGTTCCCCAAGATCCATGTCAGCACTGGAGGGGAATCCTCAGGTTGAGCAACGACTCCACACAAGGTCTTAGGCCCGCATCGACGGGAGAGGATCCCGAGAGGCCCCCGAGCAACTCGCATGGGGACTGACGCGTTCCTGAGGCCACCAGAGCGGGTCCCTGAGGTCCCCGTCGAAGTCGTCTGCCCCGAAAAATCCAGGCAGGCGAGATGAGGCCATGAAGCGAATCTCTATTCGCGAAACCTTGCGAGATTCCTCTCCCGTCGATGCCGGGGCCTAAGACCTTGTGTGGAGTCGTTGCTGCAACCTGAGGATTCCCCTCCAGTGCTGACATGGATCTTGGGACTCTGGAGTCTCCCCAGGGGAGTCAGTCCTCGTCTCGTGTGGGGGCATGCACATGGGCTTTCCTCTCGAACTGTAGCAGCAGTGTCGCGCTTCCCTTCGCGTGGATCAAGGGATCTGTGGCTTTCCCTCGAGGCTTTCCCACGAGGCTTTCCCACAAGGCTGTCCCACGTGCCACTGTGGTGTGAATCGATCCTCGGCTTGAAATTCGAGGCAGTGCAGGGAAAACAGGTTTCCCTGGAATGGACTGAGACATCTGGGGAACTCTGGGAATGGTGGCACGACCCTGGATTTCCTCTCGCCTTTCCTGTGGAGAACGCCTCCTGTTCAGATGCGCGGGGGAATGCCAGGAATCCTTTCCGACGACACAGGGAGAGAAAATCCTCTCGAGCTATGAGGCGGAAACGGGGCTCCTCTGGATGTGGGCGGGACTCTCGTGTTTCCTCTCGAGTGAAGACGGTATGTCGGGCGAACTTCTTGAGTTGCAGCAAGGGTGTGAAGTACCCTTTGGAAGTTCCAGAGGTTAGGTGTGATTAGCCTCGAGACGCCTCAGCGGAAATGGGCTCATCTCGCCTGGAGGGAGAACCTCCTGATTTTCTCGAGTTGCGGCAGGTGCTTTCCACGTAGACGGGGACCACAGGACCCGCTCTGGTGCCTCAGGAAGGCCAGTCCCCATGCGAGTTGCTCGGGGCCTCTTAGGATTCCTCTCCCGTTGATGCCGGGGCCTAAGTCCTTGTGTGGAGTCGTTGGCCGGAATCTGGAGGATTCCTCTCCAGTGCTGACATGGATCTAGGGGTACTTCTAGAGTCTCCCCAGGGGAGTCCAGTCCTCGTCAGATTGGGGGATGCACTTGGGCTTTCCTGCCGAGCTGTAGGAGCAGTGTCACGCTTCCCTTCGCGTGGATCAAGGGATCTGTGGCTTCCCTCGAGCTTTCCCACGAGGCCTTTCCCAAGAGGCTTTCCCACGAGGCTTTCCCACAGGGCTGTCCCACGTGCTACCGTGGTGTGAGTCGATCCTCGGCTTGAAAGCCGAGGCAGTGTAGGGAAAACAGGTTTCCCTTGAATGCACGGAGACATCTGTGGGACTCTGGGCAATGGGTGTCACGACCCTGGAATTCCTCTCGCCTTTCCTGTGGAGAGCGGCCTCCTCTTGGGATGCGACGGGAACGCCGGGAAATTTTTCCCGATCACGCAGGGAAAGGATCCCTCCTCTCAAGCTAGGAGGCGGAAACGGTGCTCCTCTGGATGTGGGCGGGACTCTCGTGCTTCTCTGGAGTGGAGACGGTATGTGGGGAACTTCTTGAGTTGCAGCAAGGGTGTGAAGGACCTTTGAAAGTTCCAGAGCTTAGGTGTGATTAGCCTCGAGACGCCTCAGCGGAAATGGGCCTCATCTCGCCTGGAGGGAGAACCTCCTGGATTTTCTCGAGTGCGGCAGGTGCTCTCGACTTACGACGGGGACCTCAGGGACCCGCTCTGGTGGCCTCAGGAAAGGTCTCTGCCCATGCGAGTTGCTCGGGGGCCTCTCGGATTCCTCTCCTGTCAATGTCGGGCCTAAGACCTTGTGAGAGTCGCTGCGGAACCTGAGGATTCCTCTCAAGTGCTGACATGGATCTTGGGTACTTCTGGTGTCTCCCCAGGGGAGTCAGTACTCGTCTCGAGTGGGGCATGCACGTGCGCTTTCCTCCCGAGCTGTAGCAGCAGTTTGCATTCTTTCCTGTCGAGTGGATCAAGGGATCTGTGGACTTTCCCTCAAGGCTTTCCCACGAGGCTTTCCACGAGGCTTTCCCACAGGGCTGTCCCACGTGCCACCGTGGTGTGAGTCGATCCTCGGCTTGAAAGTCGAGGCAGTGCAGGGAAAACAGGTTTCCCTGGAAATGGACTGGAGACATCTGGGGGATTCTGGGAATGGTGGCACGACCCTGGAGTTCCTCTCGCTTTTCTGTGGAGAGCGCCTCCTCTTGAATTGCGACGGGAACGCCGGGAATTCTTTCCCGACCACGCAGGGAAAGGATCCCTCCTCTCGAGCTAGGAGGCGGAACATGGGGCTCCTCTGGATGTGGGCGGGACTCCCGTGCTTCCTCTCGAGTGGAGACGGGTATGTCGGGGAACTTCTTAAGTTGCAGCAAGGAGGTGGAAGGACCCTTTGGAAGTTCCAGAGGTTAGGTGTGATTAGCCTCCGAGACGCCTCAGCGGAAATGGGCCTCATCTCGCCTGAGAGGGAGAACCTCCTGGATTTTCTCGAGTTGCGGCAGGTGCTCTCGACTGACGACGGGGACCTCAGGGACCCGCTCTGGTGGCCTCAGGAAAGGCCAGACCCATGCGAGTTGCTCGGGGGCCTCTCCGGATTCCTCTCCTGTCGAAGTCGGTGTCCTAAGACCTTGTGTGGATTCGTGTCCGGAACCATGAGGATTCCTCTCCAGTGCTGACATGGATCTTGGGGTACTTCTGGAGTCTCCCCAGGGGATGTCAGTCCTCGTCTCGAGTGGGGGCATGCACGTGCACTTTCCTCCCGAGCTGTAGCAGCAGTGTACATTTCCCTTCGCGTGGATCAAGGATCTGTGGCTTTCTCTCGAGGCTTTCCAAGAGGCTTTCCCACGAGGCTTTCCCACAGGGCTGTCCCACGTACCCAGCGTGGTGTGAGTCGATCCTCGGCTTGAAAGTCGAGGCAGTGCAGGGAAAACAGTTTTCCATTGGAATTAACTGAGACATCTTTGGGGACTCTGGGAATGGTGGCACGACCCTGGAGTTCTCTCGCCTTTCCTGTGGAGAGCGCCTCCTCTTGAGATGCAACCGGGAACGCCGGGAATACTTGACCGACCACGCAGGAAAAGGATCCCTCCTCTCGAGCTAGGAGGCAGAACACGGGGCTCCTCTGGATGTGGGCGGGACTGTCGTGCTTCCTCTCGAGTGGAGATGGGTATGTCGGGGAACTTCTTGAGTTGCAGCAAGGGTGTGAAGGACCCTTTGGAAGTTCCAGAGGTTAGTTTTGATTAGCTTCGAGACGCCTCATTGGAAATGGGCCTCATCTCGCCTGCAGGGACAACCTCCTGGATTTTCTCGGGTTGCGGCAGGTGCTCTCGACTTGCGACGGGGACCTCAGGGACCCGCTCTGGTGGCCTCAGGAACGGTCAGTCCCCATGCGAGTTGCTCGGGGGCCTCTCGGGATTCGTCTCCCGTCGATGCCGGGGCCTAAGACCTTGTGTGGAGTCGTTGCTGGAACCTGAGGATTCCCCTCCAGTGCTGACATGGATCTTGGGAACCTCTGGAGTCTCCCCAGGGGAGTCAGTCCTCGTCTCGTGTGGGGGCATGCACATGGGCTTTCCTCTCGAACTGTAGCAGCAGTGTCGCCTTCCCTTCGCGTGGATCAAGGGATCTGTGGCTTTCCCTCGAGGCTTTCCCACGAGGCTTTCCCACAAGGCTGTCCCAGGTGCCACTGTGGTGTGAATCGATCCTCGGCTTGAAATTCGAGGCAGTGCAGGGAAAACAGGTTTCCCAGGAATGGACTGAGACATCTGGGAACTCTGGGAATGGTGGCACGACCCTGGATTTCCTCTCGCCTTTCCTGTGGAGAACGCCTCCTGTTCAGATGCGTGGAACGCCAGGAATCCTTCCCGACGACACAGGGAGAGAATCAATCCACTCGAGCTATGAGGCGGAAACGGGCTCCTCTAGGATGTGGGCGGACTCTCGTGTTCCTCTCGATGAGACGGGTATGTCCGGAACTTCTTGAGTTGCAGCAAGGGTGTGAAGTACCCTTGGAAGTTCCAGAGGTTAGGTGTGATTAGCTCGAGACGCCTCAGCGGAAATGGGCCTCATCTTCGCCTGAAGGGGAGAACTCCTGATTTTCTCGAGTGTGGCAGTGCTTCCACGTAGGACTCAACAGGACAAGGGTCCTAAGAGCCCCGGGCCCCCCCCCCCCCCCCCCCCCCCTCCACGTGGAAGCACCTGCACATCGAAAAATCAGGAGTTCTCCGTCAGGCGAGATAGGCCCATTTCGCTGAGGCTCTCGAGCTAATCACACCTAACCTCTGGAACTTCCAAAGGGTCTTCACACCCTTGCTGCAACTCAAGAAGTTCCCCGACATACCCGTCCCACTCGAGAGGAACACGGAGTCCCGCCCACATCCTAGAGGAGCCCCGTTTCCGCCTCATAGCTCGAGTGGATTTGATTCTCTCCGTGTGTCGTCGGGAAAGGATTCCTGCGTTCCCACGCATCTGAACAGGAGGCGTTCTCCACAGAAGGCGAGAGGAAATCCCAGGGTCGTGCCACCATTCCCAGAGTTCCCCAGATGTCTCAGTCCATTCCTGGAAACCTGTTTTCCCTGCACGTGCCTCGCATTTCAAGCCGAGGATCGATTCACACCACGTGGCACGTGGGACAGCCTTGTGGGAAACCTCGTGGGAAAGCCTCGGAGGGAAAAGCCACAGATCCCTTTGATCACGCGAAAGGGAAGCGCGACACTGCTGCTACAGTTCGAGAGGAAGACCATGTGCATGCCCCCACACGAGACGAGGACTGACTCCCCTGGGAGACTCCAGAGTTCCCAAGATCCATGTCAGCACTGGAAGGGGAATCCTCAGTTCCAGCAACGACTCCACACAAGGTCTTAGGCCCCGGCATCGACGGGAGACGGAATCCGAGAGGCCCCCGAGCAACTCGCATGGGGACTGGACCGTTCCTGAGGCCACCAGAGCGGGTCCCTGAGGTCCCCGTCGCAAGTCGAGAGCACCTGCCGCAACCCGAGAAAATCCAGGAGGTTGTCCCCTGCCAGGCGAGATGAGGGCCCATTTCCCAATGAGGCTCTCGAAGCTAATCAAAACTAACCTCTGGAACTTCCAAAGGGTCCTTCACACCCTTGCTGCAACTCAAGAAGTTCCCCGACATACCCATCTCCACTCGAGAGGAAGCACGACAGTTCCCGCCCACATCCAGAGGAGCCCCGTTTCTGCCTCCTAGCTCGAGAGGAGGGATCCTTTCCTGCGTGTCGGTCAAGTATTCCCGGCGTTCCGGTGCATCTCAAGAGGAGGCGCTCTCCACAGGAAAGGCGAGAGGAACTCCAGGGTCGTGCCACCATTCCCAGAGTCCCAAAGATGTCTCAGGTTAATTCCAATGAAAAACTGTTTTCCCTGCACTGCCTCGACTTTCAAGCGAGGGATCGACTCACACCACGCTGGTACGTGGGACAGCCCTGTGGGAAAGCTCGTGGAAAGCCTCTTGGGAAGCCTCGAGAGAAAGCCCACAGATTCCTTGATCCACGCGAAGGGAAATGTGACACTGCTGCTACACTCGGGAGGAAAGTGCACGTGCATGCCCCCACTCGAGACGAGGACTGACACCCCTGGGAGACTCCAGAATACCCCAAGATCCATGTCAGCACTGGAGAGGAATCCTCATGTTCCGGAAACGAATCCACACAAGTCTTAGGAACCGGCTTCGACAGGAGAGGAATCCGGAGAGGCCCCGAGCAACTCGCATGGGGTTCTGGCCTTTCCTGAGGCCACCAGACGGTCCCTGAGGTCCCCGTCGTCAGTCGAGAGCACCTGCCGCAACTCGAGAAAATCCAGGAGGTTCTCCCCTCTAGGCGAGATGAGCCCATTTCCGCTGAGGCGTCTGGAGGCTAATCACACCTAACCTCTGGAACTTCCAAAGGGTCCTTCACTCCTTGCTGCAACTTAAGAAGTTCCCGACATACCCGTCTCCACTCGAGAGGAAGCACGGGAGTCCCGCCCACATCCAGAGGAGCCCATGTCCGCCTCCTAGCTCGAGAGGAGGGATCCTTTCCCTGCGTGGTCGGGAAAGAATTCCCGGCCTTCCCGTCGCAATTCAAGAGGAGGCGCTCTCCACAGAAAAGCGAGAGGAACTCCAGGGTCGTGCCACATTCCCAGAATCCCCCAGATGTCTCATTCCTTTCCAGGGAAACCTGTTTTCCCCTGCACTGCCTCGACTTTCAAGCCGAGGATCGACTCACACCACGGTGGCACGTGGGACAGCCCTGTGGGAAAGCCTCGTGGAAAGCTGTGGGAAAGCCTTGAGGGAAATCACAGATCCTTGATCCACTCGACAGGAGAATAACACTGCTGCTACAGCTCGGGAGGAAAGCGCACGTGCATGCCCCCACTCGAGACGAGTACTGACTTCCCCTGCGGAGACACCAGAAGTACCCCAAGATCCATGTCAGCACTTGAGAGGAATCCTCAGGTTCCGGCAGCGACTCCTCACAAGGTCTTAGGCCCCGACATTGACAGGAGAGAATCCCGAGAGGCCCGCCAGCAACTCGCATGGCAGAGACCTTTCCTGAGGCCACCAGAGCGGGTCCCTGAGGTCCCCGTCGTAAGTCGAGAGCACCTGCCGCAACTCGAGAAAATCCAGGAGGTTCTCCCCTCCAGGCGAGATGAGGCCATTTCCGCTGAGGCGTCTCGAGGCTAATCACACCTAAGCTCTGAACTTTCAAAGGTCCTTCACACCTTGCTGCAACTCAAGAAGTTCCCCACATACCGTCTCCACTCCAGAGGAAGCACGAGAGTCCCGCCACATCCAGAGGAGCACCGTTTCCGCCTCCTAGCTTGAGAGGAGGATCCTTTCCCTGCGTGATCGGGAAAAATTTCCCGCGTTCCGTCGCATCCCAAGAGGAGGGCTCTCCACAGGAAAGGCGAGAGGAATTCCAGGTCGTGACACCATTGCCAGAGTCCACAGATGTCTCCGTGCATTCAAGGAAACCTGTTTTCCCTACACTGCCTCGGCTTTCAAGCGAGGATCGACTCACACCACGGTAGCACGTGGGACAGCCCTGTGGGAAAGCCTCGTGGGAAAAGCCTCTTGGAAAGTGGGAAAGCCTCGAGGAAAGCCACAGATCCCTTGATCCACGCGAAGGGAAGCGTGACACTGCTCCTACAGCTCGGCAGGAAAGCCCAAGTGCATGCCCCCAATCTGACGAGGACTGACTCCCCTGGGAGACTCTAGAAGTACCCCTAGATCCATGTCAGCACTGGAGAGGAATCCTCAGATTCCGGCAACGACTCCACACAAGGACTTAGGCCCCGGCATCGGGAGAGGAATCCTAAGAGGCCCCGAGCAACTCGCATGGGGACTGGCCTTTCCTGAGGCCACCAGAGCGGGTCCCTGTGGTCCCCGTCCTACGTGGAAAGCACCTGCCGCAACTCGAGAAAATCCAGGAGGTTCTCCCCTCCAGGCGAGATGAGGCCCATTTCCGCTGAGGCGTCTCGAGGCTAATCACACCTAACCTCTGGAACTTCCAAAGGGTACTTCACACCCTTGCTGCAACTCAAGAAGTTCCCCGACATACCCGTCTTCACTCGAGAGGAAACACGAGAGTCCCGCCCACATCCAGAGGAGCCCCGTTTCCGCCTCATAGCTCGAGAGGATTGATTCTCTCCCTGTGTCGTCGGGAAAGGATTCCTGGCATTCCCGCGCATCTGAACAGGAGGCGTTCTCCACAGGAAAGGCGAGAGGAAATCCAGGGTCGTGCCACCATTCCCAGAGTTCCCCAGATGTCTCAGTCCATTCCAGGGAAACCTGTTTTCCCTGCACTGCCTCGAATTTCAAGCCGAGGATCGATTCACACCACAGTGGCACGTGGGACACACTGTGTCGCCTTGTGGGAAAGCCTCGTGGGAAAGCCTCGAGGGAAAGCCAC